>NW_028225299.1:600000-756503 GCF_052327205.1 Somniosus microcephalus
AGAAGAAGGAGAAGGAGAAGGTGAAGTCTGGAGGGTGAAGCAGAAGAAGCAGAAGAAGGAGAAGGAGAAGGTGAAGTCTGGAGGGCGCAGCAGAAGAAGCAGAAGAAGGAGAAGGAGAAGGTGAAGTCTGGAGGGTGAAGCAGAAGAAGCAGAATAAGGAGAAGGAGAAGGTGAAGTCTGGAGGGTGAATCAGCAGATGTAGAAGAAGGAGAAGGAGAAGGTGAAGTCAGGAGTGTGAAGCAGAAGAAGGAGAAGAAGGAGAAGGAGAAGGTGAAGTCTGGAGGGCGCAGCAGAAGAAGCAGAAGAAGGAGAAGGAGAAGGTGAAGTCTGGAGGGTGAAGCAGAAGAAGCAGAAGAAGGAGAAGGAGAAGGTGAAGTCTGGAGGGTGAATCAGAAGAAGTAGAAGAAGGAGAAGGAGAAGGTGAAGTCAGGAGGGTGAAGCAGAAGAAGCAGAAGAAGGAGAAGGAGAAGGTGAAGTCTGGAGGGTGAAGCAGAAGAAGCAGAAGTGGAAAAGGAGAAGGTGAAGTCTGGAGGGCGAAGCAGAAGAAGCAGAAGAAGGAGATGGAGAAGGTGAAGTCAGGAGGGTGAATCAGAAGAAGTAGAAGAAGGAGAAGGAGAAGGTGAAGTCTGGAGGGTGAATCAGACGAAGTAGAAGAAGGAGAAGGAGAAGGTGAAGTCTGGAGGGTGAAGCAGAAGAAGCAGCAGAAGGAGAAGGAGAAGGTGTAGTCTGGAGGGTGAATCCGAAGAAGTAGACGAAGGAGAAGGAGAATCTGAAGTCTGGAGGGTGAATCAGAAGAAGCACAAGAAGGAGAAGGAGAAGGTGAAGTCTGGAGGGTGAATCAGAAGAAGCAGAAGAAGGAGAAGGAGAAGGTGAAGTCTGGAGGGTGAATCAGAAGAAGTAGAAGAAGGAGAAGGAGAAGGTGAAGTCTGGAGGGTGAAGCAGAAGAAGTAGAAGAAGGAGAAGGACAAGGTGAAGTCAGGAGGGTGAATCAGAAGAAGTAGAAGAAGGAGAAGTAGAAGGTGAAGTCAGGAGGGTGAATCAGAAGAAGCAGAAGGAGAAGGAGAAGGTGAAGTCTGGAGGGTGAATCAGAAGAATCAGAAGAAGGAGAAGGAGAAGATGAAGTCTGGAGGGTGAATCAGAAGAAGTAGAAGAAGGAGAAGGAGAAGGTGAAGTCCGGAGGGTGAATCAGAAGAAGTAGAAGAAGGAGAAGGAGAAGGTGATGTCTGGAGGGTGAATCAGAAGAAGCAGAAGAAGGAGAAGGAGAAGGTGAAGTCTGGAGGGTGAATCAGAAGAAGCAGAATAAGGAGAAGGAGAAGGTGAAGTCTGGAGGGTGAATCAGAAGAAGCAGAAGAAGGAGAAGGAGAAGGTGAAGTCTGGAGGGTGAATCAGAAGAAGTAGAAGAAGGAGAAGGAGAAGGTGAAGTCTGGAGGGTGAAGCAGAAGAAGTAGAAGAAGGAGAAGGAGAAGGTGAAGTCAGGAGGGTGAATCAGAAGAAGAAGAAGAAGGAGAAGGAGAAGGTGAAGTCAGGAGGGTGAATCAGAAGAAGCAGAAGAAGGAGAAGGAGAAGGTGAAGTCTGGAGGGCGAATCAGAAGAATCAGAAGAAGGAGAAGGAGAAGGTGAAGTCTGGAGGGTGAATCAGAAGAAGCAGAAGAAAGAGAAGGAGAAGGTGAAGTCTGGAGGGTGAAGCAGAAGCAGCAGAAGAAGGAGAAGGAGAAGGTGAAGTCTGGAGGGTGAATCAGAAGAAGCAGAAGAAGGAGAAGGAGAAGATGAAGTCTGGAGGGTGAATCAAAAGAAGTAGAAGAAGGAGAAGGAGAAGGTGAGGTCTGGGGGTGAATCAGAAGAAGCAGAATAAGGAGAAGGAGAAGGTGAAGTCTGGAGGGTGAATCAGAAGAAGCAGAAGAAGGAGAAGGAGAAGGTGAAGTCTGGAGGGTGAATCAGAAGAAGCAGAAGAAGGAGAAGGAGAAGGTGAAGTCAGGAGGGTGAATCAGAAGAAGCAGAAGAAGGAGAAGGAGAAGGTGAAGTTAGGAGGGGGAATCAGAAGAAGCAGAAGAAGGAGAAGGAGAAGGTGAAGTCAGGGGGGTGAAGCAGAAGAAGTAGAAGAAGGAGAAGGAGAAGGTGAAGTCTGGAGGGTGAAGCAGAAGAAGCAGAAGAAGGAAAAGGAGAAGGTGAAGTCTGGAGGGCGCAGCAGAAGAAGCAGAAGAAGGAGAAGGACAAGGTGAATTCTGGAGGGTGAAGCAGAAGAAGCAGAAGAAGGAGAAGGAGAAGGTGAAGTCTGGAGGGTGAATCAGAAGAAGTAGAAGAAGGAGAAGGAGAAGGTGAAGTCAGGAGGGTGAAGCAGAAGAAGCAGAAGAAGGAGAAGGAGAAGGTGAAGTCTGGAGGGTGAAGCAGAAGAAG
Source organism: Somniosus microcephalus (assembly GCF_052327205.1). Taxonomy (NCBI): domain Eukaryota; kingdom Metazoa; phylum Chordata; class Chondrichthyes; order Squaliformes; family Somniosidae; genus Somniosus; species Somniosus microcephalus. Next base: position 602,395 of record NW_028225299.1, read on the forward strand.
CAGAAGAAGGAGAAGGAGAAGGTGAAGTCTGGAGGGCGAAGCAGAAGAAGCAGAAGAAGGAGAAGGAGAAGGTGAAGTCTGGAGGGTGAAGCAGAAGAAGCAGAAGAAGGAGAAGGAGAAGGTGAAGTCTGGAGGGTGAATCAGAAGAAGTAGAAGAAGGAGAAGGAGAAGGTGAAGTCAGGAGGGTGAAGCAGAAGAAGCAGAAGAAGGAGAAGGAGAAGGTGAAGTCTGGAGGCTGAATCAGAAGAAGCAGAAGAAGGAGAAGGAGAAGGTGCAGTCTGGAGGGTGAATCAGAAGAAGTAGAAGAAGGAGAAGGAGAAGGTGAAGTCTGGAGGGTGAATCAGAAGAAGTAGAAGAAGGAGAAGGAGAAGGTGAAGTCTGGAGGGTGAATCAGAAGAAGCAGAAGAAGGAGAAGGAGAAGGTGAAGTCTGGAGGGTGAATCAGAAGAAGCAGAAAAAGGAGAAGGAGAAGATGAAGTCTGGAGGGTGAATCAGAAGAAGTAGAAGAAGGAGAAGGAGAAGGTGAGGTCTGGAGGGTGAATCAGAAGAAGCAGAAGAAGGAGAAGGAGAAGGTGAAGTCTGAAGGGTGTATCAGGAGAAGCAGAAGAAGGTAAAGGAGAAGGTGAATTCTGGAGGGTGAATCAGAAGAAGCAGAAAAAGGAGAAGGAGAAGGTGAAGTCTGGAGGGTGAATCAGAAGAAGCAGAAGAAGGAGAAGGAGATGGTGCAGTCTGGAGGGTGAATCAGAAGAAGTAGAAGAAGGAGAAGGAGAAGGTGAAGCCTGGAGGGTGAATCAGAAGAAGTAGAAGAAGGAGAAGGAGAAGGTGAAGTCTGGAGGGTGAATCAGAAGAAGCAGAAGAAGGAGAAGGAGAATGTGAAGTCTGGAGGGTGAATCAGAAGAAGCAGAAGAAGGAGAAGGAGAAGGTGAAGTCTGGAGGGTGAATCAGAAGAAGCAGAAGAAGGAGAAGGAGAAGGTGAAGTCTGGAGGGTGAATCAGAAGAAGTAGAAGAAGGAGAAGGAGAAGGTGAAGTCTGGAGGGTGAAGCAGAAGAAGTAGAAGAAGAAGGAGAAGGTGAAGTCAGGAGGGTGAATCAGAAGAAGTAGAAGAAGGAGAAGGAGAAGGTGAAATCAGGAGGGTGAATCAGAAGAAGCAGAAGAAGGAGAAGGAGAAGGTGAAGTCTGGAGGGTGAATCAGAAGAATCAGAAGAAGGAGAAGGAGAAGGTGAAGTCTGGAGGGTGAATCAGAAGAAGCAGAAGAAAGAGAAGGAGAAGGTGAAGTCTGGAGGGTGAAGCAGAAGAAGCAGAAGAAGAAGAAGGAGAAGGTGAAGACTGGAGGGTGAATCAGAAGAAGTAGAAGAAGGAGAAGGAGAAACTGAAGTCTGGAGGGTGAATCAGAAGAAGTACAAGAAGGAGAAGGAGAAGGTGAAGTCTGGAGGGTGAATCAGAAGAAGCAGAAGAAGGAGAAGGAGAAGGTGAAGTCTGGAGGGTGAATCAGAAGAAGCAGAAGAAGGAGAAGGAGAAGATGAAGTCTGGAGGGTGAATCAGAAGAAGTAGAAGAAGGAGAAGGAGAAGGTGAGGTCTGGGGGGTGAATCAGAAGAAGCAGAAGAAGGAGAAGGAGAAGGTGAAGTCTGGAGGGTGAATCAGAAGAAGCAGAAGAAGGAGAAGGAGAAGGTGAAGTCTGGAGGGTGAATCAGAAGAAGCAGAAGAAGGAGAAGGAGAAGGTGAAGTCAGGAGGGTGAATCAGAAGAAGCAGAAGAAGGAGAAGGAGAAGGTGAAGTTAGGAGGGTGAATCAGAAGAAGCAGAAGAAGGAGAAGGAGAAGGTGAAGTCAGGGGGGTGAAGCAGAAGAAGTAGAAGAAGGAGAAGGAGAAGGTGAAGTCTGGAGGGTGAAGCAGAAGAAGCAGAAGAAGGAGAAGGAGAAGGTGAAGTCTGGAGGGCGCAGCAAAAGAAGCAGAAGAAGGAGAAGGAGAAGGTGAAGTCTGGAGGGTGAAGCAGAAGAAGCAGAAGAAGGAGAAGGAGAAGGTGAAGTCTGGAGGGTGAATCAGAAGAAGTAGAAGAAGGAGAAGGAGAAGGTGAAGTCAGGAGTGTGAAGCAGAAGAAGCAGAAGAAGGAGAAGGAGAAGGTGAAGTCTGGAGGGTGAATCAGAAGAAGCAGAAGAAGGAGAAGGAGAAGGTGAAGTCAGGGGGGTGAAGCAGAAGAAGCAGAAGAAGGAGAAGGAGAAGGTGAAGTCTGGAGGGCGCAGCAGAAGAAGCAGAAGAAGGAGAAGGAGAAGGTGAAGTCTGGAGGGTGAAGCAGAAGAAGCAGAAGAAGGAGAAGGAGAAGGTGAAGTCTGGAGGGTGAATCAGAAGAAGCAGAATAAGGAGAAGGAGAAGGTGAAGTCTGGAGGGTGAATCAGAAGAAGTAGAAGAAGGAGAAGGAGAAGGTGAAGTCAGGAGGGTGAAGCAGAAGAAGCAGAAGAAGGAGAAGGAGAAGGTGAAGTCTGGAGGGTGAATCAGAAGAAGCAGAAGAAGGAGAAGGAGAAGATGAAGTCTGGAGGGTGAATCAAAAGAAGTAGAAGAAGGAGAAGGAGAAGGTGAGGTCTGGGGGGTGAATCAGAAGAAGCAGAAGAAGGAGAAGGAGAAGGTGAAGTCTGGAGGGTGAATCAGAAGAAGCAGAAGAAGGAGAAGGAGAAGGTGAAGTCAGGAGGGTGAATCAGAAGAAGCAGAAGAAGGAGAAGGAGAAGGTGAAGTTAGGAGGGTGAATCAGAAGAAGCAGAAGAAGGAGAAGGAGAAGGTGAAGTCAGGGGGGTGAAGCAGAAGAAGTAGAAGAAGGAGAAGGAGAAGGTGAAGTCTGGAGGGTGAAGCAGAAGAAGCAGAAGAAGGAGAAGGAGAAGGTGAAGTCTGGAGGGCGCAGCAGAAGAAGCAGAAGAAGGAGAAGGACAAGGTGAAGTCTGGAGGGCGAAGCAGAAGAAGCAGAAGAAGGAGAAGGAGAAGGTGAAGTCTGGAGGGTGAAGCAGAAGAAGCAGAAGAAGGAGAAGGAGAAGGTGAAGTCTGGAGGGTGAATCAGAAGAAGTTGAAGAAGGAGAAGGAGAAGGTGAAGTCAGAAGGGTGAAGCAGAAGAAGCAGAAGAAGGAGAAGGAGAAGGTGAAGTCTGGAGGCTAAATCAGAAGAAGCAGAAGAAGGAGAAGGAGAAGGTGCAGTCTGGAGGGTGAATCAGAAGAAGTAGAAGAAGGAGAAGGAGAAGGTGAAGTCTGGAGGGTGAATCAGAAGAAGTAGAAGAAGGAGAAGGAGAAGGTGAAGTCTGGAGGGTGAATCAGAAGAAGCAGAAGAAGGAGAAGGAGAAGGTGAAGTCTGGAGGGTGAATCAGAAGAAGCAGAAAAAGGAGAAGGAGAAGATGAAGTCTGGAGGGTGAATCAGAAGAAGTAGAAGAAGGAGAAGGAGAAGGTGAGGTCTGGAGGGTGAATCAGAAGAAGCAGAAGAAGGAGAAGGAGAAGGTGAAGTCTGAAGGGTGTATCAGGAGAAGCAGAAGAAGGTAAAGGAGAAGGTGAAGTCTGGAGGGTGAATCAGAAGAAGCAGAAAAAGGAGAAGGAGAAGGTGAAGTCTGGAGGGTGAATCAGAAGAAGCAGAAGAAGGAGAAGGAGATGGTGCAGTCTGGAGGGTGAATCAGAAGAAGTAGAAGAAGGAGAAGGAGAAGGTGAAGTCTGGAGGGTGAATCAGAAGAAGTAGAAGAAGGAGAAGGAGAAGGTGAAGTCTGGAGGGTGAATCAGAAGAAGCAGAAGAAGGAGAAGGAGAATGTGAAGTCTGGAGGGTGAATCAGAAGAAGCAGAAGAAGGAGAAGGAGAAGGTGAAGTCTGGAGGGTGAATCAGAAGAAGTAGAAGAAGGAGAAGGAGAAGGTGAAGTCTGGAGGGTGAAGCAGAAGAAGTAGAAGAAGAAGGAGAAGGTGAAGTCAGGAGGGTGAATCAGAAGAAGTAGAAGAAGGAGAAGGAGAAGGTGAAATCAGGAGGGTGAATCAGAAGAAGCAGAAGAAGGAGAAGGAGAAGGTGAAGTCTGGAGGGTGAATCAGAAAAATCAGAAGAAGGAGAAGGAGAAGGTGAAGTCTGGAGGGTGAATCAGAAGAAGCAGAAGAAAGAGAAGGAGAAGGTGAAGTCTGGAGGGTGAAGCAGAAGAAGCAGAAGAAGAAGAAGGAGAAGGTGAAGACTGGAGGGTGAATCAGAAGAAGTAGAAGAAGGAGAAGGAGAAACTGAAGTCTGGAGGGTGAATCAGAAGAAGTACAAGAAGGAGAAGGAGAAGGTGAAGTCTGGAGGGTGAATCAGATGAAGCAGAAGAAGGAGAAGGAGAAGGTGAAGTCTGGAGGGTGAATCAGAAGAAGCAGAAGAAGGAGAAGGAGAAGATGAAGTCTGGAGGGTGAATCAGAAGAAGTAGAAGAAGGAGAAGGAGAAGGTGAGGTCTGGGGGGTGAATCAGAAGAAGCAGAAGAAGGAGAAGGAGAAGGTGAAGTCTGGAGGGTGAATCAGAAGAAGCAGAAGAAGGAGAAGGAGAAGGTGAAGTCTGGAGGGTGAATCAGAAGAAGCAGAAGAAGGAGAAGGAGAAGGTGAAGTCAGGAGGGTGAATCAGAAGAAGCAGAAGAAGGAGAAGGAGAAGGTGAAGTTAGGAGGGTGAATCAGAAGAAGCAAAAGAAGCAGAAGGAGATGGTGAAGTCAGGGGGGTGAAGCAGAAGAAGTAGAAGAAGGAGAAGGAGAAGGTGAAGTCTGGAGGGTGAAGCAGAAGAAGCAGAAGAAGGAGAAGGAGAAGGTGAAGTCTGGAGGGCGCAGCAAAAGAAGCAGAAGAAGGAGAAGGAGAAGGTGAAGTCTGGAGGGTGAAGCAGAAGAAGCAGAAGAAGGAGAAGGAGAAGGTGAAGTCTGGAGGGTGAATCAGAAGATGTAGAAGAAGGAGAAGGAGAAGGTGAAGTCAGGAGTGTGAAGCAGAAGAAGCAGAAGAAGGAGAAGGAGAAGGTGAAGTCTGGAGGGTGAATCAGAAGAAGCAGAAGAAGGAGAAGGAGAAGGTGAAGTCTGGAGGGTGAATCAGAAGAAGCAGAAGAAGGAGAAGGAGAAGGTGAGGTCAGGAGGCTGAATCAGAAGAAGCAGAAGCAGGAGAAGGAGAAGGTGAAGTTAGGAGGGTGAATCAGAAGAAGCAGAAGAAGGAGAAGGAGAAGGTGAAGTCAGGGGGGTGAAGCAGAAGAAGTAGAAGAAGGAGAAGGAGAAGGTGAAGTCTGGAGGGCGCAGCAGAAGAAGCAGAAGAAGGAGAAGGAGAAGGTGAAGTCTGGAGGGTGAAGCAGAAGAAGCAGAAGAAGGAGAAGGAGAAGGTGAAGTCTGGAGGGTGAATCAGAAGAAGTAGAAGAAGGAGAAGGAGAAGGTGAAGTCAGGAGGGTGAAGCAGAAGAAGCAGAAGAAGGAGAAGGAGAAGGTGAAGTCTGGAGGGTGAATCAGAAGAAGTAGAAGAAGGAGAAGGAGAAGGTGAAGTCAGGAGTGTGAAGCAGAAGAAGCAGAAGAAGGAGAAGGAGAAGGTGAAGTCTGGAGGGTGAATCAGAAGAAGCAGAAGAAGGAGAAGGAGAAGGTGAAGTCAGGGGGGTGAAGCAGAAGAAGCAGAAGAAGGAGAAGGAGAAGGTGAAGTCTGGAGGGCGCAGCAGAAGAAGCAGAAGAAGGAGAAGGAGAAGGTGAAGTCTGGAGGGTGAAGCAGAAGAAGCAGAAGAAGGAGAAGGAGAAGGTGAAGTCTGGAGGGTGAATCAGAAGAAGCAGAATAAGGAGAAGGAGAAGGTGAAGTCTGGAGGGTGAATCAGAAGAAGTAGAAGAAGGAGAAGGAGAAGGTGAAGTCAGGAGGGTGAAGCAGAAGAAGCAGAAGAAGGAGAAGGAGAAGGTGAAGTCTGGAGGGTGAATCAGAAGAAGCAGAAGAAGGAGAAGGAGAAGATGAAGTCTGGAGGGTGAATCAAAAGAAGTAGAAGAAGGAGAAGGAGAAGGTGAGGTCTGGGGGGTGAATCAGAAGAAGCAGAAGAAGGAGAAGGAGAAGGTGCAGTCTGGAGGGTGAATCAGAAGAAGCAGAAGAAGGAGAAGGAGAAGGTGAAGTCAGGAGGGTGAATCAGAAGAAGCAGAAGAAGGAGAAGGAGAAGGTGAAGTTAGGAGGGTGAATCAGAAGAAGCAGAAGAAGGAGAAGGAGAAGGTGAAGTCAGGGGGGTGAAGCAGAAGAAGTAGAAGAAGGAGAAGGAGAAGGTGAAGTCTGGAGGGTGAAGCAGAAGAAGCAGAAGAAGGAGAAGGAGAAGGTGAAGTCTGGAGGGCGCAGCAGAAGAAGCAGAAGAAGGAGAAGGACAAGGTGAAGTCTGGAGGGCGAAGCAGAAGAAGCAGAAGAAGGAGAAGGAGAAGGTGAAGTCTGGAGGGTGAAGCAGAAGAAGCAGAAGAAGGAGAAGGAGAAGGTGAAGTCTGGAGGGTGAATCAGAAGAAGTTGAAGAAGGAGAAGGAGAAGGTGAAGTCAGAAGGGTGAAGCAGAAGAAGCAGAAGAAGGAGAAGGAGAAGGTGAAGTCTGGAGGCTAAATCAGAAGAAGCAGAAGAAGGAGAAGGAGAAGGTGCAGTCTGGAGGGTGAATCAGAAGAAGTAGAAGAAGGAGAAGGAGAAGGTGAAGTCTGGAGGGTGAATCAGAAGAAGTAGAAGAAGGAGAAGGAGAAGGTGAAGTCTGGAGGGTGAATCAGAAGAAGCAGAAGAAGGAGAAGGAGAAGGTGAAGTCTGGAGGGTGAATCAGAAGAAGCAGAAGAAGGAGAAGGAGAAGGTGAAGTCTGGAGGGTGAATCAGAAGAAGTAGAAGAAGGAGAAGGAGAAGGTGAAGTCTGGAGGGTGAAGCAGAAGAAGTAGAAGAAGAAGGAGAAGGTGAAGTCAGGAGGGTGAATCAGAAGAAGTAGAAGAAGGAGAAGGAGAAGGTGAAATCAGGAGGGTGAATCAGAAGAAGCAGAAGAAGGAGAAGGAGAAGGTGAAGTCTGGAGGGTGAATGAGAAAAATCAGAAGAAGGAGAAGGAGAAGGTGAAGTCTGGAGGGTGAATCAGAAGAAGCAGAAGAAAGAGAAGGAGAAGGTGAAGTCTGGAGGGTGAAGCAGAAGAAGCAGAAGAAGAAGAAGGAGAAGGTGAAGACTGGAGGGTGAATCAGAAGAAGTAGAAGAAGGAGAAGGAGAAACTGAAGTCTGGAGGGTGAATCAGAAGAAGTACAAGAAGGAGAAGGAGAAGGTGAAGTCTGGAGGGTGAATCAGATGAAGCAGAAGAAGGAGAAGGAGAAGGTGAAGTCTGGAGGGTGAATCAGAAGAAGCAGAAGAAGGAGAAGGAGAAGATGAAGTCTGGAGGGTGAATCAGAAGAAGTAGAAGAAGGAGAAGGAGAAGGTGAGGTCTGGGGGGTGAATCAGAAGAAGCAGAAGAAGGAGAAGGAGAAGGTGAAGTCTGGAGGGTGAATCAGAAGAAGCAGAAGAAGGAGAAGGAGAAGGTGAAGTCTGGAGGGTGAATCAGAAGAAGCAGAAGAAGGAGAAGGAGAAGGTGAAGTCAGGAGGGTGAATCAGAAGAAGCAGAAGAAGGAGAAGGAGAAGGTGAAGTTAGGAGGGTGAATCAGAAGAAGCAAAAGAAGCAGAAGGAGATGGTGAAGTCAGGGGGGTGAAGCAGAAGAAGTAGAAGAAGGAGAAGGAGAAGGTGAAGTCTGGAGGGTGAAGCAGAAGAAGCAGAAGAAGGAGAAGGAGAAGGTGAAGTCTGGAGGGCGCAGCAAAAGAAGCAGAAGAAGGAGAAGGAGAAGGTGAAGTCTGGAGGGTGAAGCAGAAGAAGCAGAAGAAGGAGAAGGAGAAGGTGAAGTCTGGAGGGTGAATCAGAAGATGTAGAAGAAGGAGAAGGAGAAGGTGAAGTCAGGAGTGTGAAGCAGAAGAAGCAGAAGAAGGAGAAGGAGAAGGTGAAGTCTGGAGGGTGAATCAGAAGAAGCAGAAGAAGGAGAAGGAGAAGGTGAAGTCTGGAGGGTGAATCAGAAGAAGCAGAAGAAGGAGAAGGAGAAGGTGAGGTCAGGAGGCTGAATCAGAAGAAGCAGAAGAAGGAGAAGGAGAAGGTGAAGTTAGGAGGGTGAATCAGAAGAAGCAGAAGAAGGAGAAGGAGAAGGTGAAGTCAGGGGGGTGAAGCAGAAGAAGTAGAAGAAGGAGAAGGAGAAGGTGAAGTCTGGAGGGCGCAGCAGAAGAAGCAGAAGAAGGAGAAGGAGAAGGTGAAGTCTGGAGGGTGAAGCAGAAGAAGCAGAAGAAGGAGAAGGAGAAGGTGAAGTCTGGAGGGTGAATCAGAAGAAGTAGAAGAAGGAGAAGGAGAAGGTGAAGTCAGGAGGGTGAAGCAGAAGAAGCAGAAGAAGGAGAAGGAGAAGGTGAAGTCTGGAGGGTGAATCAGAAGAAGTAGAAGAAGGAGAAGGAGAAGGTGAAGTCAGGAGTGTGAAGCAGAAGAAGCAGAAGAAGGAGAAGGAGAAGGTGAAGTCTGGAGGGTGAATCAGAAGAAGCAGAAGAAGGAGAAGGAGAAGGTGAAGTCAGGGGGGTGAAGCAGAAGAAGCAGAAGAAGGAGAAGGAGAAGGTGAAGTCTGGAGGGCGCAGCAGAAGAAGCAGAAGAAGGAGAAGGAGAAGGTGAAGTCTGGAGGGTGAAGCAGAAGAAGCAGAAGAAGGAGAAGGAGAAGGTGAAGTCTGGAGGGTGAATCAGAAGAAGCAGAATAAGGAGAAGGAGAAGGTGAAGTCTGGAGGGTGAATCAGAAGAAGTAGAAGAAGGAGAAGGAGAAGGTGAAGTCAGGAGGGTGAAGCAGAAGAAGCAGAAGAAGGAGAAGGAGAAGGTGAAGTCTGGAGGGTGAATCAGAAGAAGCAGAAGAAGGAGAAGGAGAAGATGAAGTCTGGAGGGTGAATCAAAAGAAGTAGAAGAAGGAGAAGGAGAAGGTGAGGTCTGGGGGGTGAATCAGAAGAAGCAGAAGAAGGAGAAGGAGAAGGTGAAGTCTGGAGGGTGAATCAGAAGAAGCAGAAGAAGGAGAAGGAGAAGGTGAAGTCAGGAGGGTGAATCAGAAGAAGCAGAAGAAGGAGAAGGAGAAGGTGAAGTTAGGAGGGTGAATCAGAAGAAGCAGAAGAAGGAGAAGGAGAAGGTGAAGTCAGGGGGGTGAAGCAGAAGAAGTAGAAGAAGGAGAAGGAGAAGGTGAAGTCTGGAGGGTGAAGCAGAAGAAGCAGAAGAAGGAGAAGGAGAAGGTGAAGTCTGGAGGGCGCAGCAGAAGAAGCAGAAGAAGGAGAAGGACAAGGTGAAGTCTGGAGGGCGAAGCAGAAGAAGCAGAAGAAGGAGAAGGAGAAGGTGAAGTCTGGAGGGTGAAGCAGAAGAAGCAGAAGAAGGAGAAGGAGAAGGTGAAGTCTGGAGGGTGAATCAGAAGAAGTTGAAGAAGGAGAAGGAGAAGGTGAAGTCAGAAGCGTGAAGCAGAAGAAGCAGAAGAAGGAGAAGGAGAAGGTGAAGTCTGGAGGCTAAATCAGAAGAAGCAGAAGAAGGAGAAGGAGAAGGTGCAGTCTGGAGGGTGAATCAGAAGAAGTAGAAGAAGGAGAAGGAGAAGGTGAAGTCTGGAGGGTGAATCAGAAGAAGTAGAAGAAGGAGAAGGAGAAGGTGAAGTCTGGAGGGTGAATCAGAAGAAGCAGAAGAAGGAGAAGGAGAAGGTGAAGTCTGGAGGGTGAATCAGAAGAAGCAGAAAAAGGAGAAGGAGAAGATGAAGTCTGGAGGGTGAATCAGAAGAAGTAGAAGAAGGAGAAGGAGAAGGTGAGGTCTGGAGGGTGAATCAGAAGAAGCAGAAGAAGGAGAAGGAGAAGGTGAAGTCTGAAGGGTGTATCAGGAGAAGCAGAAGAAGGTAAAGGAGAAGGTGAAGTCTGGAGGGTGAATCAGAAGAAGCAGAAAAAGGAGAAGGAGAAGGTGAAGTCTGGAGGGTGAATCAGAAGAAGCAGAAGAAGGAGAAGGAGATGGTGCAGTCTGGAGGGTGAATCAGAAGAAGTAGAAGAAGGAGAAGGAGAAGGTGAAGTCTGGAGGGTGAATCAGAAGAAGTAGAAGAAGGAGAAGGAGAAGGTGAAGTCTGGAGGGTGAATCAGAAGAAGCAGAAGAAGGAGAAGGAGAATGTGAAGTCTGGAGGGTGAATCAGAAGAAGCAGAAGAAGGAGAAGGAGAAGGTGAAGTCTGGAGGGTGAATCAGAAGAAGCAGAAGAAGGAGAAGGAGAAGGTGAAGTCTGGAGGGTGAATCAGAAGAAGTAGAAGAAGGAGAAGGAGAAGGTGAAGTCTGGAGGGTGAAGCAGAAGAAGTAGAAGAAGAAGGAGAAGGTGAAGTCAGGAGGGTGAATCAGAAGAAGTAGAAGAAGGAGAAGGAGAAGGTGAAATCAGGAGGGTGAATCAGAAGAAGCAGAAGAAGGAGAAGGAGAAGGTGAAGTCTGGAGGGTGAATCAGAAAAATCAGAAGAAGGAGAAGGAGAAGGTGAAGTCTGGAGGGTGAATCAGAAGAAGCAGAAGAAAGAGAAGGAGAAGGTGAAGTCTGGAGGGTGAAGCAGAAGAAGCAGAAGAAGAAGAAGGAGAAGGTGAAGACTGGAGGGTGAATCAGAAGAAGTAGAAGAAGGAGAAGGAGAAACTGAAGTCTGGAGGGTGAATCAGAAGAAGTACAAGAAGGAGAAGGAGAAGGTGAAGTCTGGAGGGTGAATCAGATGAAGCAGAAGAAGGAGAAGGAGAAGGTGAAGTCTGGAGGGTGAATCAGAAGAAGCAGAAGAAGGAGAAGGAGAAGATGAAGTCTGGAGGGTGAATCAGAAGAAGTAGAAGAAGGAGAAGGAGAAGGTGAGGTCTGGGGGGTGAATCAGAAGAAGCAGAAGAAGGAGAAGGAGAAGGTGAAGTCTGGAGGGTGAATCAGAAGAAGCAGAAGAAGGAGAAGGAGAAGGTGAAGTCTGGAGGGTGAATCAGAAGAAGCAGAAGAAGGAGAAGGAGAAGGTGAAGTCAGGAGGGTGAATCAGAAGAAGCAGAAGAAGGAGAAGGAGAAGGTGAAGTTAGGAGGGTGAATCAGAAGAAGCAAAAGAAGCAGAAGGAGATGGTGAAGTCAGGGGGGTGAAGCAGAAGAAGTAGAAGAAGGAGAAGGAGAAGGTGAAGTCTGGAGGGTGAAGCAGAAGAAGCAGAAGAAGGAGAAGGAGAAGCTAAAGTCTGGAGGGCGCAGCAAAAGAAGCAGAAGAAGGAGAAGGAGAAGGTGAAGTCTGGAGGGTGAAGCAGAAGAAGCAGAAGAAGGAGAAGGAGAAGGTGAAGTCTGGAGGGTGAATCAGAAGATGTAGAAGAAGGAGAAGGAGAAGGTGAAGTCAGGAGTGTGAAGCAGAAGAAGCAGAAGAAGGAGAAGGAGAAGGTGAAGTCTGGAGGGTGAATCAGAAGAAGCAGAAGAAGGAGAAGGAGAAGGTGAAGTCTGGAGGGTGAATCAGAAGAAGCAGAAGAAGGAGAAGGAGAAGGTGAGGTCAGGAGGCTGAATCAGAAGAAGCAGAAGAAGGAGAAGGAGAAGGTGAAGTTAGGAGGGTGGATCAGAAGAAGCAGAAGAAGGAGAAGGAGAAGGTGAAGTCAGGGGGGTGAAGCAGAAGAAGTAGAAGAAGGAGAAGGAGAAGGTGAAGTCTGGAGGGCGCAGCAGAAGAAGCAGAAGAAGGAGAAGGAGAAGGTGAAGTCTGGAGGGTGAAGCAGAAGAAGCAGAAGAAGGAGAAGGAGAAGGTGAAGTCTGGAGGGTGAATCAGAAGAAGTAGAAGAAGGAGAAGGAGAAGGTGAAGTCAGGAGGGTGAAGCAGAAGAAGCAGTAGAAGGAGAAGGAGAAGGTGAAGTCTGGAGGGTGAAGCAGAAGAAGCAGAAGTGGAAAAGGAGAAGGTGAAGTCTGGAGAGCGAAGCAGAAGAAGCAGAAGAAGGAGAAGGAGAAGGTGAAGTCTGGAGGGTGAAGCAGAAGAAGCAGAAGAAGGAGAAGGCGAAGGTGAAGTCTGGAGGGTGAATCAGAAGAAGTAGAAGAAGGAGAAGGAGAAGGTGAAGTCAGGAGGGTGAAGCAGAAGAAGCAGAAGAAGGAGAAGGAGAAGGTGAAGTCTGGAGGGTGAAGCAGAAGAAGCAGAAGAAGGAGAAGGAGAAGTTGAAGTCTGGAGGGTGAAGCAGAAGAAGCAGAAGAAGGAGATGGAGAAGGTGAAGTCAGGAGGGTGAATCAGAAGAAGTAGAAGAAGGAGAAGGAGAAGGTGAAGTCTGGAGGGTGAATCAGACGAAGTAGAAGAAGGAGAAGGAGAAGGTGAAGTCTGGAGGGTGAAGCAGAAGAAGCAGCAGAAGGAGAAGGAGAAGGTGTAGTCTGGAGGGTGAATCCGAAGAAGTAGACGAAGGAGAAGGAGAAGGTGAAGTCTGGAGGGTGAATCAGAAGAAGCAGAAGAGGGAGAAGGAGAAGGTGAAGTCTGGAGGGTGAATCAGAAGAAGTAGAAGAAGGAGAAGGAGAAGGTGAAGTCTGGAGGGAGAATCAGAAGAAGCAGAAGAAGAAGAAGGAGAAGGTGAAGTCTGGAGAGTGAATCAGAAGAAGCAGAAGAAGGAGAAGGAGAAGGTGAAGTCTGGAAGGTGAATCAGAAGAAGCAGAAGAAGGAGAAGGAGAAGGTGAAGTCTGGAGGGTGAATCAGAAGAAGCAGAAGAAGTAGAAGGAGAAGGTGAAGTCTGGATGGTGAACCAGAAGAAGCAGAAGAAGGAGAAGGAGAAGGTGAAGTCTGGAGGGTGAATCAGAAGAAGCAGAAGAAGGAGAAGGAGAAGTTGAAGTCTGGAGGGTGAATCAGAAGAAGCAGAAGGAGAAGGAGAAGGTGAAGACTGGAGGGTGAATCAGAAGATGTTGAAGAAGGAGAAGGAGAAGGTGAAGTCTGGAGGGTGAATCAGAAGAATTAGAAGAAGGAGAAGGAAAAGGCGAAATCTGGAGGGTGAATCCGAAGAAGTAGACGAAGGAGAAGGAGAAGGTGAAGACTGGAGGGTGAATCAGAAGAAGTAGAAGAAGGAGAAGGAGAAACTGAAGTCTGGAGGGTGAATCAGAAGAAGTACAAGAAGGAGAAGGAGAAGGTGAAGTCTGGAGGGTGAATCAGATGAAGCAGAAGAAGGAGAAGGAGAAGGTGAAGTCTGGAGGGTGAATCAGAAGAAGCAGAAGAAGGAGAAGGAGAAGATGAAGTCTGGAGGGTGAATCAGAAGAAGTAGAAGAAGGAGAAGGAGAAGGTGAGGTCTGGGGGGTGAATCAGAAGAAGCAGAAGAAGGAGAAGGAGAAGGTGAAGTCTGGAGGGTGAATCAGAAGAAGCAGAAGAAGGAGAAGGAGAAGGTGAAGTCTGGAGGGTGAATCAGAAGAAGCAGAAGAAGGAGAAGGAGAAGGTGAAGTCAGGAGGGTGAATCAGAAGAAGCAGAAGAAGGAGAAGGAGAAGGTGAAGTTAGGAGGGTGAATCAGAAGAAGCAGAAGAAGCAGAAGGAGATGGTGAAGTCAGGGGGGTGAAGCAGAAGAAGTAGAAGAAGGAGAAGGAGAAGGTGAAGTCTGGAGGGTGAAGCAGAAGAAGCAGAAGAAGGAGAAGGAGAAGGTGAAGTCTGGAGGGCGCAGCAAAAGAAGCAGAAGAAGGAGAAGGAGAAGGTGAAGTCTGGAGGGTGAAGCAGAAGAAGCAGAAGAAGGAGAAGGAGAAGGTGAAGTCTGGAGGGTGAATCAGAAGATGTAGAAGAAGGAGAAGGAGAAGGTGAAGTCAGGAGTGTGAAGCAGAAGAAGCAGAAGAAGGAGAAGGAGAAGGTGAAGTCTGGAGGGTGAATCAGAAGAAGCAGAAGAAGGAGAAGGAGAAGGTGAAGTCTGGAGGGTGAATCAGAAGAAGCAGAAGAAGGAGAAGGAGAAGGTGAGGTCAGGAGGCTGAATCAGAAGAAGCAGAAGAAGGAGAAGGAGAAGGTGAAGTTAGGAGGGTGAATCAGAAGAAGCAGAAGAAGGAGAAGGAGAAGGTGAAGTCAGGGGGGTGAAGCAGAAGAAGTAGAAGAAGGAGAAGGAGAAGGTGAAGTCTGGAGGGCGCAGCAGAAGAAGCAGAAGAAGGAGAAGGAGAAGGTGAAGTCTGGAGGGTGAAGCAGAAGAAGCAGAAGAAGGAGAAGGAGAAGGTGAAGTCTGGAGGGTGAATCAGAAGAAGTAGAAGAAGGAGAAGGAGAAGGTGAAGTCAGGAGGGTGAAGCAGAAGAAGCAGAAGAAGGAGAAGGAGAAGGTGAAGTCTGGAGGGTGAAGCAGAAGAAGCAGAAGTGGAAAAGGAGAAGGTGAAGTCTGGAGGGCGAAGCAGAAGAAGCAGAAGAAGGAGAAGGAGAAGGTGAAGTCTGGAGGGTGAAGCAGAAGAAGCAGAAGAAGGAGAAGGCGAAGGTGAAGTCTGGAGGGTGAATCAGAAGAAGTAGAAGAAGGAGAAGGAGAAGGTGAAGTCAGGAGGGTGAAGCAGAAGAAGTAGAAGAAGGAGAAGGAGAAGGTGAAGTCTGGAGGGTGAATCAGAAGAAGCAGAAGAAGGAGAAGGAGAAGGTGAAGTCTGGAGGGTGAATCAGAAGAAGCAGAAGAAGGAGAAGGAGAAGGTGAAGTCTGGAGGGTGAATCAGAAGAAGCAGAAGAAGGAGAAGGAGAAGATGAAGTCTGGAGGGTGAATCAGAAGAAGTAGAAGAAGGAGAAGGAGAAGGTGAGGTCTGGGGGGTGAATCAGAAGAAGCAGAAGAAGGAGAAGGAGAAGGTGAAGTCTGGAGGGTGAATCAGAAGAAGCAGAAGAAGGAGAAGGAGAAGGTGAAGTCTGGAGGGTGAATCAGAAGAAGCAGAAGAAGGAGAAGGAGAAGGTGAAGTCAGGAGGGTGAATCAGAAGAAGCAGAAGAAGGAGAAGGAGAAGGTGAAGTTAGGAGGGTGAATCAGAAGAAGCAGAAGAAGGAGAAGGAGAAGGTGAAGTCAGGGGGGTGAAGCAGAAGAAGTAGAAGAAGGAGAAGGAGAAGGTGAAGTCTGGAGGGTGAAGCAGAAGAAGCAGAAGAAGGAGAAGGAGAAGGTGAAGTCTGGAGGGCGCAGCAAAAGAAGCAGAAGAAGGAGAAGGAGAAGGTGAAGTCTGGAGGGTGAAGCAGAAGAAGCAGAAGAAGGAGAAGGAGAAGGTGAAGTCTGGAGGGTGAATCAGAAGAAGTAGAAGAAGGAGAAGGAGAAGGTGAAGTCAGGAGTGTGAAGCAGAAGAAGCAGAAGAAGGAGAAGGAGAAGGTGAAGTCTGGAGGGTGAATCAGAAGAAGCAGAAGAAGGAGAAGGAGAAGCTGAAGTCAGGGGGGTGAAGCAGAAGAAGCAGAAGAAGGAGAAGGAGAAGGTGAAGTCTGGAGGGCGCAGCAGAAGAAGCAGAAGAAGGAGAAGGAGAAGGTGAAGTCTGGAGGGTGAAGCAGAAGAAGCAGAAGAAGGAGAAGGAGAAGGTGAAGTCTGGAGGGTGAATCAGAAGAAGCAGAATAAGGAGAAGGAGAAGGTGAAGTCTGGAGGGTGAATCAGAAGAAGTAGAAGAAGGAGAAGGAGAAGGTGAAGTCAGGAGGGTGAAGCAGAAGAAGCAGAAGAAGGAGAAGGAGAAGGTGAAGTCTGGAGGGTGAATCAGAAGAAGCAGAAGAAGGAGAAGGAGAAGATGAAGTCTGGAGGGTGAATCAAAAGAAGTAGAAGAAGGAGAAGGTGAGGTCTGGGGGGTGAATCAGAAGAAGCAGAAGAAGGAGAAGGAGAAGGTGAAGTCTGGAGGGTGAATCAGAAGAAGCAGAAGAAGGAGAAGGAGAAGGTGAAGTCAGGAGGGTGAATCAGAAGAAGCAGAAGAAGGAGAAGGAGAAGGTGAAGTTAGGAGGGTGAATCAGAAGAAGCAGAAGAAGGAGAAGGAGAAGGTGAAGTCAGGGGGGTGAAGCAGAAGAAGTAGAAGAAGGAGAAGGAGAAGGTGAAGTCTGGAGGGTGAAGCAGAAGAAGCAGAAGAAGGAGAAGGAGAAGGTGAAGTCTGGAGGGCGCAGCAGAAGAAGCAGAAGAAGGAGAAGGACAAGGTGAAGTCTGGAGGGCGAAGCAGAAGAAGCAGAAGAAGGAGAAGGAGAAGGTGAAGTCTGGAGGGTGAAGCAGAAGAAGCAGAAGAAGGAGAAGGAGAAGGTGAAGTCTGGAGGGTGAATCAGAAGAAGTTGAAGAAGGAGAAGGAGAAGGTGAAGTCAGAAGGGTGAAGCAGAAGAAGCAGAAGAAGGAGAAGGAGAAGGTGAAGTCTGGAGGCTAAATCAGAAGAAGCAGAAGAAGGAGAAGGAGAAGGTGCAGTCTGGAGGGTGAATCAGAAGAAGTAGAAGAAGGAGAAGGAGAAGGTGAAGTCTGGAGGGTGAATCAGAAGAAGTAGAAGAAGGAGAAGGAGAAGGTGAAGTCTGGAGGGTGAATCAGAAGAAGCAGAAGAAGGAGAAGGAGAAGGTGAAGTCTGGAGGGTGAATCAGAAGAAGCAGAAAAAGGAGAAGGAGAAGATGAAGTCTGGAGGGTGAATCAGAAGAAGTAGAAGAAGGAGAAGGAGAAGGTGAGGTCTGGAGGGTGAATCAGAAGAAGCAGAAGAAGGAGAAGGAGAAGGTGAAGTCTGAAGGGTGTATCAGGAGAAGCAGAAGAAGGTAAAGGAGAAGGTGAAGTCTGGAGGGTGAATCAGAAGAAGCAGAAAAAGGAGAAGGAGAAGGTGAAGTCTGGAGGGTGAATCAGAAGAAGCAGAAGAAGGAGAAGGAGATGGTGCAGTCTGGAGGGTGAATCAGAAGAAGTAGAAGAAGGAGAAGGAGAAGGTGAAGTCTGGAGGGTGAATCAGAAGAAGTAGAAGAAGGAGAAGGAGAAGGTGAAGTCTGGAGGGTGAATCAGAAGAAGCAGAAGAAGGAGAAGGAGAATGTGAAGTCTGGAGGGTGAATCAGAAGAAGCAGAAGAAGGAGAAGGAGAAGGTGAAGTCTGGAGGGTGAATCAGAAGAAGTAGAAGAAGGAGAAGGAGAAGGTGAAGTCTGGAGGGTGAAGCAGAAGAAGTAGAAGAAGAAGGAGAAGGTGAAGTCAGGAGGGTGAATCAGAAGAAGTAGAAGAAGGAGAAGGAGAAGGTGAAATCAGGAGGGTGAATCAGAAGAAGCAGAAGAAGGAGAAGGAGAAGGTGAAGTCTGGAGGGTGAATCAGAAAAATCAGAAGAAGGAGAAGGAGAAGGTGAAGTCTGGAGGGTGAATCAGAAGAAGCAGAAGAAAGAGAAGGAGAAGGTGAAGTCTGGAGGGTGAAGCAGAAGAAGCAGAAGAAGAAGAAGGAGAAGGTGAAGACTGGAGGGTGAATCAGAAGAAGTAGAAGAAGGAGAAGGAGAAACTGAAGTCTGGAGGGTGAATCAGAAGAAGTACAAGAAGGAGAAGGAGAAGGTGAAGTCTGGAGGGTGAATCAGATGAAGCAGAAGAAGGAGAAGGAGAAGGTGAAGTCTGGAGGGTGAATCAGAAGAAGCAGAAGAAGGAGAAGGAGAAGATGAAGTCTGGAGGGTGAATCAGAAGAAGTAGAAGAAGGAGAAGGAGAAGGTGAGGTCTGGGGGGTGAATCAGAAGAAGCAGAAGAAGGAGAAGGAGAAGGTGAAGTCTGGAGGGTGAATCAGAAGAAGCAGAAGAAGGAGAAGGAGAAGGTGAAGTCTGGAGGGTGAATCAGAAGAAGCAGAAGAAGGAGAAGGAGAAGGTGAAGTCAGGAGGGTGAATCAGAAGAAGCAGAAGAAGGAGAAGGAGAAGGTGAAGTTAGGAGGGTGAATCAGAAGAAGCAAAAGAAGCAGAAGGAGATGGTGAAGTCAGGGGGGTGAAGCAGAAGAAGTAGAAGAAGGAGAAGGAGAAGGTGAAGTTTGGAGGGTGAAGCAGAAGAAGCAGAAGAAGGAGAAGGAGAAGGTGAAGTCTGGAGGGCGCAGCAAAAGAAGCAGAAGAAGGAGAAGGAGAAGGTGAAGTCTGGAGGGTGAAGCAGAAGAAGCAGAAGAAGGAGAAGGAGAAGGTGAAGTCTGGAGGGTGAATCAGAAGATGTAGAAGAAGGAGAAGGAGAAGGTGAAGTCAGGAGTGTGAAGCAGAAGAAGCAGAAGAAGGAGAAGGAGAAGGTGAAGTCTGGAGGGTGAATCAGAAGAAGCAGAAGAAGGAGAAGGAGAAGGTGAAGTCTGGAGGGTGAATCAGAAGAAGCAGAAGAAGGAGAAGGAGAAGGTGAGGTCAGGAGGCTGAATCAGAAGAAGCAGAAGAAGGAGAAGGAGAAGGTGAAGTTAGGAGGGTGAATCAGAAGAAGCAGAAGAAGGAGAAGGAGAAGGTGAAGTCAGGGGGGTGAAGCAGAAGAAGTAGAAGAAGGAGAAGGAGAAGGTGAAGTCTGGAGGGCGCAGCAGAAGAAGCAGAAGAAGGAGAAGGAGAAGGTGAAGTCTGGAGGGTGAAGCAGAAGAAGCAGAAGAAGGAGAAGGAGAAGGTGAAGTCTGGAGGGTGAATCAGAAGAAGTAGAAGAAGGAGAAGGAGAAGGTGAAGTCAGGAGTGTGAAGCAGAAGAAGCAGAAGAAGGAGAAGGAGAAGGTGAAGTCTGGAGGGTGAATCAGAAGAAGCAGAAGAAGGAGAAGGAGAAGGTGAAGTCAGGGGGGTGAAGCAGAAGAAGCAGAAGAAGGAGAAGGAGAAGGTGAAGTCTGGAGGGCGCAGCAGAAGAAGCAGAAGAAGGAGAAGGAGAAGGTGAAGTCTGGAGGGTGAAGCAGAAGAAGCAGAAGAAGGAGAAGGAGAAGGTGAAGTCTGGAGGGTGAATCAGAAGAAGCAGAATAAGGAGAAGGAGAAGGTGAAGTCTGGAGGGTGAATCAGAAGAAGTAGAAGAAGGAGAAGGAGAAGGTGAAGTCAGGAGGGTGAAGCAGAAGAAGCAGAAGAAGGAGAAGGAGAAGGTGAAGTCTGGAGGGTGAATCAGAAGAAGCAGAAGAAGGAGAAGGAGAAGATGAAGTCTGGAGGGTGAATCAAAAGAAGTAGAAGAAGGAGAAGGAGAAGGTGAGGTCTGGGGGGTGAATCAGAAGAAGCAGAAGAAGGAGAAGGAGAAGGTGAAGTCTGGAGGGTGAATCAGAAGAAGCAGAAGAAGGAGAAGGAGAAGGTGAAGTCAGGAGGGTGAATCAGAAGAAGCAGAAGAAGGAGAAGGAGAAGGTGAAGTTAGGAGGGTGAATCAGAAGAAGCAGAAGAAGGAGAAGGAGAAGGTGAAGTCAGGGGGGTGAAGCAGAAGAAGTAGAAGAAGGAGAAGGAGAAGGTGAAGTCTGGAGGGTGAAGCAGAAGAAGCAGAAGAAGGAGAAGGAGAAGGTGAAGTCTGGAGGGCGCAGCAGAAGAAGCAGAAGAAGGAGAAGGACAAGGTGAAGTCTGGAGGGCGAAGCAGAAGAAGCAGAAGAAGGAGAAGGAGAAGGTGAAGTCTGGAGGGTGAAGCAGAAGAAGCAGAAGAAGGAGAAGGAGAAGGTGAAGTCTGGAGGGTGAATCAGAAGAAGTTGAAGAAGGAGAAGGAGAAGGTGAAGTCAGAAGGGTGAAGCAGAAGAAGCAGAAGAAGGAGAAGGAGAAGGTGAAGTCTGGAGGCTAAATCAGAAGAAGCAGAAGAAGGAGAAGGAGAAGGTGCAGTCTGGAGGGTGAATCAGAAGAAGTAGAAGAAGGAGAAGGAGAAGGTGAAGTCTGGAGGGTGAATCAGAAGAAGTAGAAGAAGGAGAAGGAGAAGGTGAAGTCTGGAGGGTGAATCAGAAGAAGCAGAAGAAGGAGAAGGAGAAGGTGAAGTCTGGAGGGTGAATCAGAAGAAGCAGAAGAAGGAGAAGGAGAAGGTGAAGTCTGGAGGGTGAATCAGAAGAAGTAGAAGAAGGAGAAGGAGAAGGTGAAGTCTGGAGGGTGAAGCAGAAGAAGTAGAAGAAGAAGGAGAAGGTGAAGTCAGGAGGGTGAATCAGAAGAAGTAGAAGAAGGAGAAGGAGAAGGTGAAATCAGGAGGGTGAATCAGAAGAAGCAGAAGAAGGAGAAGGAGAAGGTGAAGTCTGGAGGGTGAATCAGAAAAATCAGAAGAAGGAGAAGGAGAAGGTGCAGTCTGGAGGGTGAATCAGAAGAAGTAGAAGAAGGAGAAGGAGAAGGTGAAGTCTGGAGGGTGAATCAGAAGAAGTAGAAGAAGGAGAAGGAGAAGGTGAAGTCTGGAGGGTGAATCAGAAGAAGCAGAAGAAGGAGAAGGAGAATGTGAAGTCTGGAGGGTGAATCAGAAGAAGCAGAAGAAGGAGAAGGAGAAGGTGAAGTCTGGAGGGTGAATCAGAAGAAGCAGAAGAAGGAGAAGGAGAAGGTGAAGTCTGGAGGGTGAATCAGAAGAAGTAGAAGAAGGAGAAGGAGAAGGTGAAGTCTGGAGGGTGAAGCAGAAGAAGTAGAAGAAGAAGGAGAAGGTGAAGTCAGGAGGGTGAATCAGAAGAAGTAGAAGAAGGAGAAGGAGAAGGTGAAATCAGGAGGGTGAATCAGAAGAAGCAGAAGAAGGAGAAGGAGAAGGTGAAGTCTGGAGGGTGAATCAGAAAAATCAGAAGAAGGAGAAGGAGAAGGTGAAGTCTGGAGGGTGAATCAGAAGAAGCAGAAGAAAGAGAAGGAGAAGGTGAAGTCTGGAGGGTGAAGCAGAAGAAGCAGAAGAAGAAGAAGGAGAAGGTGAAGACTGGAGGGTGAATCAGAAGAAGTAGAAGAAGGAGAAGGAGAAACTGAAGTCTGGAGGGTGAATCAGAAGAAGTACAAGAAGGAGAAGGAGAAGGTGAAGTCTGGAGGGTGAATCAGATGAAGCAGAAGAAGGAGAAGGAGAAGGTGAAGTCTGGAGGGTGAATCAGAAGAAGCAGAAGAAGGAGAAGGAGAAGATGAAGTCTGGAGGGTGAATCAGAAGAAGTAGAAGAAGGAGAAGGAGAAGGTGAGGTCTTGGGGGTGAATCAGAAGAAGCAGAAGAAGGAGAAGGAGAAGGTGAAGTCTGGAGGGTGAATCAGAAGAAGCAGAAGAAGGAGAAGGAGAAGGTGAAGTCTGGAGGGTGAATCAGAAGAAGCAGAAGAAGGAGAAGGAGAAGGTGAAGTCAGGAGGGTGAATCAGAAGAAGCAGAAGAAGGAGAAGGAGAAGGTGAAGTTAGGAGGGTGAATCAGAAGAAGCAAAAGAAGCAGAAGGAGATGGTGAAGTCAGGGGGGTGAAGCAGAAGAAGTAGAAGAAGGAGAAGGAGAAGGTGAAGTCTGGAGGGTGAAGCAGAAGAAGCAGAAGAAGGAGAAGGAGAAGGTGAAGTCTGGAGGGCGCAGCAAAAGAAGCAGAAGAAGGAGAAGGAGAAGGTGAAGTCTGGAGGGTGAAGCAGAAGAAGCAGAAGAAGGAGAAGGAGAAGGTGAAGTCTGGAGGGTGAATCAGAAGATGTAGAAGAAGGAGAAGGAGAAGGTGAAGTCAGGAGTGTGAAGCAGAAGAAGCAGAAGAAGGAGAAGGAGAAGGTGAAGTCTGGAGGGTGAATCAGAAGAAGCAGAAGAAGGAGAAGGAGAAGGTGAAGTCTGGAGGGTGAATCAGAAGAAGCAGAAGAAGGAGAAGGAGAAGGTGAGGTCAGGAGGCTGAATCAGAAGAAGCAGAAGAAGGAGAAGGAGAAGGTGAAGTTAGGAGGGTGAATCAGAAGAAGCAGAAGAAGGAGAAGGAGAAGGTGAAGTCAGGGGGGTGAAGCAGAAGAAGTAGAAGAAGGAGAAGGAGAAGGTGAAGTCTGGAGGGCGCAGCAGAAGAAGCAGAAGAAGGAGAAGGAGAAGGTGAAGTCTGGAGGGTGAAGCAGAAGAAGCAGAAGAAGGAGAAGGAGAAGGTGAAGTCTGGAGGGTGAATCAGAAGAAGTAGAAGAAGGAGAAGGAGAAGGTGAAGTCAGGAGGGTGAAGCAGAAGAAGCAGAAGAAGGAGAAGGAGAAGGTGAAGTCTGGAGGGTGAATCAGAAGAAGTAGAAGAAGGAGAAGGAGAAGGTGAAGTCAGGAGTGTGAAGCAGAAGAAGCAGAAGAAGGAGAAGGAGAAGGTGAAGTCTGGAGGGTGAATCAGAAGAAGCAGAAGAAGGAGAAGGAGAAGGTGAAGTCAGGGGGGTGAAGCAGAAGAAGCAGAAGAAGGAGAAGGAGAAGGTGAAGTCTGGAGGGCGCAGCAGAAGAAGCAGAAGAAGGAGAAGGAGAAGGTGAAGTCTGGAGGGTGAAGCAGAAGAAGCAGAAGAAGGAGAAGGAGAAGGTGAAGTCTGGAGGGTGAATCAGAAGAAGCAGAATAAGGAGAAGGAGAAGGTGAAGTCTGGAGGGTGAATCAGAAGAAGTAGAAGAAGGAGAAGGAGAAGGTGAAGTCAGGAGGGTGAAGCAGAAGAAGCAGAAGAAGGAGAAGGAGAAGGTGAAGTCTGGAGGGTGAATCAGAAGAAGCAGAAGAAGGAGAAGGAGAAGATGAAGTCTGGAGGGTGAATCAAAAGAAGTAGAAGAAGGAGAAGGAGAAGGTGAGGTCTGGGGGGTGAATCAGAAGAAGCAGAAGAAGGAGAAGGAGAAGGTGAAGTCTGGAGGGTGAATCAGAAGAAGCAGAAGAAGGAGAAGGAGAAGGTGAAGTCAGGAGGGTGAATCAGAAGAAGCAGAAGAAGGAGAAGGAGAAGGTGAAGTTAGGAGGGTGAATCAGAAGAAGCAGAAGAAGGAGAAGGAGAAGGTGAAGTCAGGGGGGTGAAGCAGAAGAAGTAGAAGAAGGAGAAGGAGAAGGTGAAGTCTGGAGGGTGAAGCAGAAGAAGCAGAAGAAGGAGAAGGAGAAGGTGAAGTCTGGAGGGCGCAGCAGAAGAAGCAGAAGAAGGAGAAGGACAAGGTGAAGTCTGGAGGGCGAAGCAGAAGAAGCAGAAGAAGGAGAAGGAGAAGGTGAAGTCTGGAGGGTGAAGCAGAAGAAGCAGAAGAAGGAGAAGGAGAAGGTGAAGTCTGGAGGGTGAATCAGAAGAAGTTGAAGAAGGAGAAGGAGAAGGTGAAGTCAGAAGGGTGAAGCAGAAGAAGCAGAAGAAGGAGAAGGAGAAGGTGAAGTCTGGAGGCTAAATCAGAAGAAGCAGAAGAAGGAGAAGGAGAAGGTGCAGTCTGGAGGGTGAATCAGAAGAAGTAGAAGAAGGAGAAGGAGAAGGTGAAGTCTGGAGGGTGAATCAGAAGAAGTAGAAGAAGGAGAAGGAGAAGGTGAAGTCTGGAGGGTGAATCAGAAGAAGCAGAAGAAGGAGAAGGAGAAGGTGAAGTCTGGAGGGTGAATCAGAAGAAGCAGAAAAAGGAGAAGGAGAAGATGAAGTCTGGAGGGTGAATCAGAAGAAGTAGAAGAAGGAGAAGGAGAAGGTGAGGTCTGGAGGGTGAATCAGAAGAAGCAGAAGAAGGAGAAGGAGAAGGTGAAGTCTGAAGGGTGTATCAGGAGAAGCAGAAGAAGGTAAAGGAGAAGGTGAAGTCTGGAGGGTGAATCAGAAGAAGCAGAAAAAGGAGAAGGAGAAGGTGAAGTCTGGAGGGTGAATCAGAAGAAGCAGAAGAAGGAGAAGGAGATGGTGCAGTCTGGAGGGTGAATCAGAAGAAGTAGAAGAAGGAGAAGGAGAAGGTGAAGTCTGGAGGGTGAATCAGAAGAAGTAGAAGAAGGAGAAGGAGAAGGTGAAGTCTGGAGGGTGAATCAGAAGAAGCAGAAGAAGGAGAAGGAGAATGTGAAGTCTGGAGGGTGAATCAGAAGAAGCAGAAGAAGGAGAAGGAGAAGGTGAAGTCTGGAGGGTGAATCAGAAGAAGCAGAAGAAGGAGAAGGAGAAGGTGAAGTCTGGAGGGTGAATCAGAAGAAGTAGAAGAAGGAGAAGGAGAAGGTGAAGTCTGGAGGGTGAAGCAGAAGAAGTAGAAGAAGAAGGAGAAGGTGAAGTCAGGAGGGTGAATCAGAAGAAGTAGAAGAAGGAGAAGGAGAAGGTGAAATCAGGAGGGTGAATCAGAAGAAGCAGAAGAAGGAGAAGGAGAAGGTGAAGTCTGGAGGGTGAATCAGAAAAATCAGAAGAAGGAGAAGGAGAAGGTGAAGTCTGGAGGGTGAATCAGAAGAAGCAGAAGAAAGAGAAGGAGAAGGTGAAGTCTGGAGGGTGAAGCAGAAGAAGCAGAAGAAGAAGAAGGAGAAGGTGAAGACTGGAGGGTGAATCAGAAGAAGTAGAAGAAGGAGAAGGAGAAACTGAAGTCTGGAGGGTGAATCAGAAGAAGTACAAGAAGGAGAAGGAGAAGGTGAAGTCTGGAGGGTGAATCAGATGAAGCAGAAGAAGGAGAAGGAGAAGGTGAAGTCTGGAGGGTGAATCAGAAGAAGCAGAAGAAGGAGAAGGAGAAGATGAAGTCTGGAGGGTGAATCAGAAGAAGTAGAAGAAGGAGAAGGAGAAGGTGAGGTCTGGGGGGTGAATCAGAAGAAGCAGAAGAAGGAGAAGGAGAAGGTGAAGTCTGGAGGGTGAATCAGAAGAAGCAGAAGAAGGAGAAGGAGAAGGTGAAGTCTGGAGGGTGAATCAGAAGAAGCAGAAGAAGGAGAAGGAGAAGGTGAAGTCAGGAGGGTGAATCAGAAAAGCAGAAGAAGGAGAAGGAGAAGGTGAAGTTAGGAGGGTGAATCAGAAGAAGCAAAAGAAGCAGAAGGAGATGGTGAAGTCAGGGGGGTGAAGCAGAAGAAGTAGAAGAAGGAGAAGGAGAAGGTGAAGTCTGGAGGGTGAAGCAGAAGAAGCAGAAGAAGGAGAAGGAGAAGCTAAAGTCTGGAGGGCGCAGCAAAAGAAGCAGAAGAAGGAGAAGGAGAAGGTGAAGTCTGGAGGGTGAAGCAGAAGAAGCAGAAGAAGGAGAAGGAGAAGGTGAAGTCTGGAGGGTGAATCAGAAGATGTAGAAGAAGGAGAAGGAGAAGGTGAAGTCAGGAGTGTGAAGCAGAAGAAGCAGAAGAAGGAGAAGGAGAAGGTGAAGTCTGGAGGGTGAATCAGAAGAAGCAGAAGAAGGAGAAGGAGAAGGTGAAGTCTGGAGGGTGAATCAGAAGAAGCAGAAGAAGGAGAAGGAGAAGGTGAGGTCAGGAGGCTGAATCAGAAGAAGCAGAAGAAGGAGAAGGAGAAGGTGAAGTTAGGAGGGTGAATCAGAAGAAGCAGAAGAAGGAGAAGGAGAAGGTGAAGTCAGGGGGGTGAAGCAGAAGAAGTAGAAGAAGGAGAAGGAGAAGGTGAAGTCTGGAGGGCGCAGCAGAAGAAGCAGAAGAAGGAGAAGGAGAAGGTGAAGTCTGGAGGGTGAAGCAGAAGAAGCAGAAGAAGGAGAAGGAGAAGGTGAAGTCTGGAGGGTGAATCAGAAGAAGTAGAAGAAGGAGAAGGAGAAGGTGAAGTCAGGAGGGTGAAGCAGAAGAAGCAGTAGAAGGAGAAGGAGAAGGTGAAGTCTGGAGGGTGAAGCAGAAGAAGCAGAAGTGGAAAAGGAGAAGGTGAAGTCTGGAGAGCGAAGCAGAAGAAGCAGAAGAAGGAGAAGGAGAAGGTGAAGTCTGGAGGGTGAAGCAGAAGAAGCAGAAGAAGGAGAAGGCGAAGGTGAAGTCTGGAGGGTGAATCAGAAGAAGTAGAAGAAGGAGAAGGAGAAGTTGAAGTCAGGAGGGTGAAGCAGAAGAAGCAGAAGAAGGAGAAGGAGAAGGTGAAGTCTGGAGGGTGAAGCAGAAGAAGCAGAAGAAGGAGAAGGAGAAGTTGAAGTCTGGAGGGTGAAGCAGAAGAAGCAGAAGAAGGAGATGGAGAAGGTGAAGTCAGGAGGGTGAATCAGAAGAAGTAGAAGAAGGAGAAGGAGAAGGTGAAGTCTGGAGGGTGAATCAGACGAAGTAGAAGAAGGAGAAGGAGAAGGTGAAGTCTGGAGGGTGAAGCAGAAGAAGCAGCAGAAGGAGAAGGAGAAGGTGTAGTCTGGAGGGTGAATCCGAAGAAGTAGACGAAGGAGAAGGAGAAGGTGAAGTCTGGAGGGTGAATCAGAAGAAGCAGAAGAGGGAGAAGGAGAAGGTGAAGTCTGGAGGGTGAATCAGAAGAAGTAGAAGAAGGAGAAGGAGAAGGTGAAGTCTGGAGGGAGAATCAGAAGAAGCAGAAGAAGAAGAAGGAGAAGGTGAAGTCTGGAGAGTGAATCAGAAGAAGCAGAAGAAGGAGAAGGAGAAGGTGAAGTCTGGAAGGTGAATCAGAAGAAGCAGAAGAAGGAGAAGGAGAAGGTGAAGTCTGGAGGGTGAATCAGAAGAAGCAGAAGAAGTAGAAGGAGAAGGTGAAGTCTGGATGGTGAACCAGAAGAAGTAGAAGAAGGAGAAGGAGAAGGTGAAGTCTGGAGGGTGAATCAGAAGAAGCAGAAGAAGGAGAAGGAGAAGGTGAAGTCAGGAGGGTGAATCAGAAGAAGCAGAAGAAGGAGAAGGAGAAGTTGAAGTCTGGAGGGTGAATCAGAAGAAGCAGAAGGAGAAGGAGAAGGTGAAGACTGGAGGGTGAATCAGAAGAAGTTGAAGAAGGAGAAGGAGAAGGTGAAGTCTGGAGGGTGAATCAGAAGAATTAGAAGAAGGAGAAGGAAAAGGCGAAATCTGGAGGGTGAATCCGAAGAAGTAGACGAAGGAGAAGGAGAAGGTGAAGACTGGAGGGTGAA
The DNA here is from genome assembly GCF_052327205.1 of Somniosus microcephalus. Classification (NCBI taxonomy): domain Eukaryota; kingdom Metazoa; phylum Chordata; class Chondrichthyes; order Squaliformes; family Somniosidae; genus Somniosus; species Somniosus microcephalus. The sequence goes on from NW_028225299.1 coordinate 628,895, forward strand.
TCAGAAGAAGTAGAAGAAGGAGAAGGAGAAACTGAAGTCTGGAGGGTGAATCAGAAGAAGTACAAGAAGGAGAAGGAGAAGGTGAAGTCTGGAGGGTGAATCAGATGAAGCAGAAGAAGGAGAAGGAGAAGGTGAAGTCTGGAGGGTGAATCAGAAGAAGCAGAAGAAGGAGAAGGAGAAGATGAAGTCTGGAGGGTGAATCAGAAGAAGTAGAAGAAGGAGAAGGAGAAGGTGAGGTCTGGGGGGTGAATCAGAAGAAGCAGAAGAAGGAGAAGGAGAAGGTGAAGTCTGGAGGGTGAATCAGAAGAAGCAGAAGAAGGAGAAGGAGAAGGTGAAGTCTGGAGGGTGAATCAGAAGAAGCAGAAGAAGGAGAAGGAGAAGGTGAAGTCAGGAGGGTGAATCAGAAGAAGCAGAAGAAGGAGAAGGAGATGGTGAAGTCAGGGGGGTGAAGCAGAAGAAGTAGAAGAAGGAGAAGGAGAAGGTGAAGTCTGGAGGGTGAAGCAGAAGAAGCAGAAGAAGGAGAAGGAGAAGGTGAAGTCTGGAGGGCGCAGCAAAAGAAGCAGAAGAAGGAGAAGGAGAAGGTGAAGTCTGGAGGGTGAAGCAGAAGAAGCAGAAGAAGGAGAAGGAGAAGGTGAAGTCTGGAGGGTGAATCAGAAGATGTAGAAGAAGGAGAAGGAGAAGGTGAAGTCAGGAGTGTGAAGCAGAAGAAGCAGAAGAAGGAGAAGGAGAAGGTGAAGTCTGGAGGGTGAATCAGAAGAAGCAGAAGAAGGAGAAGGAGAAGGTGAAGTCTGGAGGGTGAATCAGAAGAAGCAGAAGAAGGAGAAGGAGAAGGTGAGGTCAGGAGGCTGAATCAGAAGAAGCAGAAGAAGGAGAAGGAGAAGGTGAAGTTAGGAGGGTGAATCAGAAGAAGCAGAAGAAGGAGAAGGAGAAGGTGAAGTCAGGGGGGTGAAGCAGAAGAAGTAGAAGAAGGAGAAGGAGAAGGTGAAGTCTGGAGGGCGCAGCAGAAGAAGCAGAAGAAGGAGAAGGAGAAGGTGAAGTCTGGAGGGTGAAGCAGAAGAAGCAGAAGAAGGAGAAGGAGAAGGTGAAGTCTGGAGGGTGAATCAGAAGAAGTAGAAGAAGGAGAAGGAGAAGGTGAAGTCAGGAGGGTGAAGCAGAAGAAGCAGAAGAAGGAGAAGGAGAAGGTGAAGTCTGGAGGGTGAAGCAGAAGAAGCAGAAGTGGAAAAGGAGAAGGTGAAGTCTGGAGGGCGAAGCAGAAGAAGCAGAAGAAGGAGAAGGAGAAGGTGAAGTCTGGAGGGTGAAGCAGAAGAAGCAGAAGAAGGAGAAGGCGAAGGTGAAGTCTGGAGGGTGAATCAGAAGAAGTAGAAGAAGGAGAAGGAGAAGGTGAAGTCAGGAGGGTGAAGCAGAAGAAGTAGAAGAAGGAGAAGGAGAAGGTGAAGTCTGGAGGGTGAATCAGAAGAAGCAGAAGAAGGAGAAGGAGAAGGTGAAGTCTGGAGGGTGAATCAGAAGAAGCAGAAGAAGGAGAAGGAGAAGGTGAAGTCTGGAGGGTGAATCAGAAGAAGTAGAAGAAGGAGAAGGAGAAGGTGAAGTCTGGAGGGTGAAGCAGAAGAAGTAGAAGAAGAAGGAGAAGGTGAAGTCAGGAGGGTGAATCCGAAGAAGTAGAAGAAGGAGAAGGAGAAGGTGAAATCAGGAGGGTGAATCAGAAGAAGCAGAAGAAGGAGAAGGAGAAGTTGAAGTCTGGAGGGTGAATCAGAAGAATCAGAAGAAGGAGAAGGAGAAGGTGAAGTCTGGAGGGTGAATCAGAAGAAGCAGAAGAAAGAGAAGGAGAAGGTGAAGTCTGGAGGGTGAAGCAGAAGAAGCAGAAGAAGAAGAAGGAGAAGGTGAAGACTGGAGGGTGAATCAGAAGAAGTAGAAGAAGGAGAAGGAGAAACTGAAGTCTGGAGGGTGAATCAGAAGAAGTACAAGAAGGAGAAGGAGAAGGTGAAGTCTGGAGGGTGAATCAGAAGAAGCAGAAGAAGGAGAAGGAGAAGGTGAAGTCTGGAGGGTGAATCAGAAGAAGCAGAAGAAGGAGAAGGAGAAGATGAAGTCTGGAGGGTGAATCAGAAGAAGTAGAAGAAGGAGAAGGAGAAGGTGAGGTCTGGGGGGTGAATCAGAAGAAGCAGAAGAAGGAGAAGGAGAAGGTGAAGTCTGGAGGGTGAATCAGAAGAAGCAGAAGAAGGAGAAGGAGAAGGTGAAGTCTGGAGGGTGAATCAGAAGAAGCAGGAGAAGGAGAAGGAGAAGGTGAAGTCAGGAGGGTGAATCAGAAGAAGCAGAAGAAGGAGAAGGAGAAGGTGAAGTTAGGAGGGTGAATCAGAAGAAGCAGAAGAAGGAGAAGGAGAAGGTGAAGTCAGGGGGGTGAAGCAGAAGAAGTAGAAGAAGGAGAAGGAGAAGGTGAAGTCTGGAGGGTGAAGCAGAAGAAGCAGAAGAAGGAGAAGGAGAAGGTGAAGTCTGGAGGGCGCAGCAAAAGAAGCAGAAGAAGGAGAAGGAGAAGGTGAAGTCTGGAGGGTGAAGCAGAAGAAGCAGAAGAAGGAGAAGGAGAAGGTGAAGTCTGGAGGGTGAATCAGAAGAAGTAGAAGAAGGAGAAGGAGAAGGTGAAGTCAGGAGTGTGAAGCAGAAGAAGCAGAAGAAGGAGAAGGAGAAGGTGAAGTCTGGAGGGTGAATCAGAAGAAGCAGAAGAAGGAGAAGGAGAAGGTGAAGTCTGGAGGGTGAATCAGAAGAAGTAGAAGAAGGAGAAGGAGAAGGTGAAGTCTGGAGGGTGAAGCAGAAGAAGTAGAAGAAGAAGGAGAAGGTGAAGTCAGGAGGGTGAATCAGAAGAAGTAGAAGAAGGAGAAGGAGAAGGTGAAATCAGGAGGGTGAATCAGAAGAAGCAGAAGAAGGAGAAGGAGAAGGTGAAGTCTGGAGGGTGAATCAGAAGAATCAGAAGAAGGAGAAGGAGAAGGTGAAGTCTGGAGGGTGAATCAGAAGAAGCAGAAGAAAGAGAAGGAGAAGGTGAAGTCTGGAGGGTGAAGCAGAAGAAGCAGAAGAAGAAGAAGGAGAAGGTGAAGACTGGAGGGTGAATCAGAAGAAGTAGAAGAAGGAGAAGGAGAAACTGAAGTCTGGAGGGTGAATCAGAAGAAGTACAAGAAGGAGAAGGAGAAGGTGAAGTCTGGAGGGTGAATCAGAAGAAGCAGAAGAAGGAGAAGGAGAAGGTGAAGTCTGGAGGGTGAATCAGAAGAAGCAGAAGAAGGAGAAGGAGAAGATGAAGTCTGGAGGGTGAATCAGAAGAAGTAGAAGAAGGAGAAGGAGAAGGTGAGGTCTGGGGGGTGAATCAGAAGAAGCAGAAGAAGGAGAAGGAGAAGGTGAAGTCTGGAGGGTGAATCAGAAGAAGCAGAAGAAGGAGAAGGAGAAGGTGAAGTCTGGAGGGTGAATCAGAAGAAGCAGAAGAAGGAGAAGGAGAAGGTGAAGTCAGGAGGGTGAATCAGAAGAAGCAGAAGAAGGAGAAGGAGAAGGTGAAGTTAGGAGGGTGAATCAGAAGAAGCAGAAGAAGGAGAAGGAGAAGGTGAAGTCAGGGGGGTGAAGCAGAAGAAGTAGAAGAAGGAGAAGGAGAAGGTGAAGTCTGGAGGGTGAAGCAGAAGAAGCAGAAGAAGGAGAAGGAGAAGGTGAAGTCTGGAGGGCGCAGCAAAAGAAGCAGAAGAAGGAGAAGGAGAAGGTGAAGTCTGGAGGGTGAAGCAGAAGAAGCAGAAGAAGGAGAAGGAGAAGGTGAAGTCTGGAGGGTGAATCAGAAGAAGTAGAAGAAGGAGAAGGAGAAGGTGAAGTCAGGAGTGTGAAGCAGAAGAAGCAGAAGAAGGAGAAGGAGAAGGTGAAGTCTGGAGGGTGAATCAGAAGAAGCAGAAGAAGGAGAAGGAGAAGGTGAAGTCAGGGGGGTGAAGCAGAAGAAGCAGAAGAAGGAGAAGGAGAAGGTGAAGTCTGGAGTGCGCAGCAGAAGAAGCAGAAGAAGGAGAAGGAGAAGGTGAAGTCTGGAGGGTGAAGCAGAAGAAGCAGAAGAAGGAGAAGGAGAAGGTGAAGTCTGGAGGGTGAATCAGAAGAAGCAGAATAAGGAGAAGGAGAAGGTGAAGTCTGGAGGGTGAATCAGAAGAAGTAGAAGAAGGAGAAGGAGAAGGTGAAGTCAGGAGGGTGAAGCAGAAGAAGCAGAAGAAGGAGAAGGAGAAGGTGAAGTCTGGAGGGTGAATCAGAAGAAGCAGAAGAAGGAGAAGGAGAAGATGAAGTCTGGAGGGTGAATCAAAAGAAGTAGAAGAAGGAGAAGGAGAAGGTGAGGTCTGGGGGGTGAATCAGAAGAAGCAGAAGAAGGAGAAGGAGAAGGTGAAGTCTGGAGGGTGAATCAGAAGAAGCAGAAGAAGGAGAAGGAGAAGGTGAAGTCAGGAGGGTGAATCAGAAGAAGCAGAAGAAGGAGAAGGAGAAGGTGAAGTTAGGAGGGTGAATCAGAAGAAGCAGAAGAAGGAGAAGGAGAAGGTGAAGTCAGGGGGGTGAAGCAGAAGAAGTAGAAGAAGGAGAAGGAGAAGGTGAAGTCTGGAGGGTGAAGCAGAAGAAGCAGAAGAAGGAGAAGGAGAAGGTGAAGTCTGGAGGGCGCAGCAGAAGAAGCAGAAGAAGGAGAAGGACAAGGTGAAGTCTGGAGGGCGAAGCAGAAGAAGCAGAAGAAGGAGAAGGAGAAGGTGAAGTCTGGAGGGTGAAGCAGAAGAAGCAGAAGAAGGAGAAGGAGAAGGTGAAGTCTGGAGGGTGAATCAGAAGAAGTTGAAGAAGGAGAAGGAGAAGGTGAAGTCAGAAGGGTGAAGCAGAAGAAGCAGAAGAAGGAGAAGGAGAAGGTGAAGTCTGGAGGCTAAATCAGAAGAAGCAGAAGAAGGAGAAGGAGAAGGTGCAGTCTGGAGGGTGAATCAGAAGAAGTAGAAGAAGGAGAAGGAGAAGGTGAAGTCTGGAGGGTGAATCAGAAGAAGTAGAAGAAGGAGAAGGAGAAGGTGAAGTCTGGAGGGTGAATCAGAAGAAGCAGAAGAAGGAGAAGGAGAAGGTGAAGTCTGGAGGGTGAATCAGAAGAAGCAGAAAAAGGAGAAGGAGAAGATGAAGTCTGGAGGGTGAATCAGAAGAAGTAGAAGAAGGAGAAGGAGAAGGTGAGGTCTGGAGGGTGAATCAGAAGAAGCAGAAGAAGGAGAAGGAGAAGGTGAAGTCTGAAGGGTGTATCAGGAGAAGCAGAAGAAGGTAAAGGAGAAGGTGAAGTCTGGAGGGTGAATCAGAAGAAGCAGAAAAAGGAGAAGGAGAAGGTGAAGTCTGGAGGGTGAATCAGAAGAAGCAGAAGAAGGAGAAGGAGATGGTGCAGTCTGGAGGGTGAATCAGAAGAAGTAGAAGAAGGAGAAGGAGAAGGTGAAGTCTGGAGGGTGAATCAGAAGAAGTAGAAGAAGGAGAAGGAGAAGGTGAAGTCTGGAGGGTGAATCAGAAGAAGCAGAAGAAGGAGAAGGAGAATGTGAAGTCTGGAGGGTGAATCAGAAGAAGCAGAAGAAGGAGAAGGAGAAGGTGAAGTCTGGAGGGTGAATCAGAAGAAGCAGAAGAAGGAGAAGGAGAAGGTGAAGTCTGGAGGGTGAATCAGAAGAAGTAGAAGAAGGAGAAGGAGAAGGTGAAGTCTGGAGGGTGAAGCAGAAGAAGTAGAAGAAGAAGGAGAAGGTGAAGTCAGGAGGGTGAATCAGAAGAAGTAGAAGAAGGAGAAGGAGAAGGTGAAATCAGGAGGGTGAATCAGAAGAAGCAGAAGAAGGAGAAGGAGAAGGTGAAGTCTGGAGGGTGAATCAGAAAAATCAGAAGAAGGAGAAGGAGAAGGTGAAGTCTGGAGGGTGAATCAGAAGAAGCAGAAGAAAGAGAAGGAGAAGGTGAAGTCTGGAGGGTGAAGCAGAAGAAGCAGAAGAAGAAGAAGGAGAAGGTGAAGACTGGAGGGTGAATCAGAAGAAGTAGAAGAAGGAGAAGGAGAAACTGAAGTCTGGAGGGTGAATCAGAAGAAGTACAAGAAGGAGAAGGAGAAGGTGAAGTCTGGAGGGTGAATCAGATGAAGCAGAAGAAGGAGAAGGAGAAGGTGAAGTCTGGAGGGTGAATCAGAAGAAGCAGAAGAAGGAGAAGGAGAAGATGAAGTCTGGAGGGTGAATCAGAAGAAGTAGAAGAAGGAGAAGGAGAAGGTGAGGTCTGGGGGGTGAATCAGAAGAAGCAGAAGAAGGAGAAGGAGAAGGTGAAGTCTGGAGGGTGAATCAGAAGAAGCAGAAGAAGGAGAAGGAGAAGGTGAAGTCTGGAGGGTGAATCAGAAGAAGCAGAAGAAGGAGAAGGAGAAGGTGAAGTCAGGAGGGTGAATCAGAAGAAGCAGAAGAAGGAGAAGGAGAAGGTGAAGTTAGGAGGGTGAATCAGAAGAAGCAAAAGAAGCAGAAGGAGATGGTGAAGTCAGGGGGGTGAAGCAGAAGAAGTAGAAGAAGGAGAAGGAGAAGGTGAAGTCTGGAGGGTGAAGCAGAAGAAGCAGAAGAAGGAGAAGGAGAAGGTGAAGTCTGGAGGGCGCAGCAAAAGAAGCAGAAGAAGGAGAAGGAGAAGGTGAAGTCTGGAGGGTGAAGCAGAAGAAGCAGAAGAAGGAGAAGGAGAAGGTGAAGTCTGGAGGGTGAATCAGAAGATGTAGAAGAAGGAGAAGGAGAAGGTGAAGTCAGGAGTGTGAAGCAGAAGAAGCAGAAGAAGGAGAAGGAGAAGGTGAAGTCTGGAGGGTGAATCAGAAGAAGCAGAAGAAGGAGAAGGAGAAGGTGAAGTCTGGAGGGTGAATCAGAAGAAGCAGAAGAAGGAGAAGGAGAAGGTGAGGTCAGGAGGCTGAATCAGAAGAAGCAGAAGAAGGAGAAGGAGAAGGTGAAGTTAGGAGGGTGAATCAGAAGAAGCAGAAGAAGGAGAAGGAGAAGGTGAAGTCAGGGGGGTGAAGCAGAAGAAGTAGAAGAAGGAGAAGGAGAAGGTGAAGTCTGGAGGGCGCAGCAGAAGAAGCAGAAGAAGGAGAAGGAGAAGGTGAAGTCTGGAGGGTGAAGCAGAAGAAGCAGAAGAAGGAGAAGGAGAAGGTGAAGTCTGGAGGGTGAATCAGAAGAAGTAGAAGAAGGAGAAGGAGAAGGTGAAGTCAGGAGGGTGAAGCAGAAGAAGCAGAAGAAGGAGAAGGAGAAGGTGAAGTCTGGAGGGTGAAGCAGAAGAAGCAGAAGTGGAAAAGGAGAAGGTGAAGTCTGGAGAGCGAAGCAGAAGAAGCAGAAGAAGGAGAAGGAGAAGGTGAAGTCTGGAGGGTGAAGCAGAAGAAGCAGAAGAAGGAGAAGGCGAAGGTGAAGTCTGGAGGGTGAATCAGAAGAAGTAGAAGAAGGAGAAGGAGAAGGTGAAGTCAGGAGGGTGAAGCAGAAGAAGCAGAAGAAGGAGAAGGAGAAGGTGAAGTCTGGAGGGTGAAGCAGAAGAAGCAGAAGAAGGAGAAGGAGAAGTTGAAGTCTGGAGGGTGAAGCAGAAGAAGCAGAAGAAGGAGATGGAGAAGGTGAAGTCAGGAGGGTGAATCAGAAGAAGTAGAAGAAGGAGAAGGAGAAGGTGAAGTCTGGAGGGTGAATCAGACGAAGTAGAAGAAGGAGAAGGAGAAGGTGAAGTCTGGAGGGTGAAGCAGAAGAAGCAGCAGAAGGAGAAGGAGAAGGTGTAGTCTGGAGGGTGAATCCGAAGAAGTAGACGAAGGAGAAGGAGAAGGTGAAGTCTGGAGGGTGAATCAGAAGAAGCAGAAGAGGGAGAAGGAGAAGGTGAAGTCTGGAGGGTGAATCAGAAGAAGTAGAAGAAGGAGAAGGAGAAGGTGAAGTCTGGAGGGAGAATCAGAAGAAGCAGAAGAAGAAGAAGGAGAAGGTGAAGTCTGGAGAGTGAATCAGAAGAAGCAGAAGAAGGAGAAGGAGAAGGTGAAGTCTGGAGGGTGAATCAGAAGAAGCAGAAGAAGGAGAAGGAGAAGGTGAAGTCTGGAGGGTGAATCAGAAGAAGCAGAAGAAGTAGAAGGAGAAGGTGAAGTCTGGATGGTGAACCAGAAGAAGTAGAAGAAGGAGAAGGAGAAGGTGAAGTCTGGAGGGTGAATCAGAAGAAGCAGAAGAAGGAGAAGGAGAAGGTGAAGTCAGGAGGGTGAATCAGAAGAAGCAGAAGAAGGAGAAGGAGAAGGTGAAGTCTGGAGGGTGAATCAGAAGAAGCAGAAGGAGAAGGAGAAGGTGAAGACTGGAGGGTGAATCAGAAGAAGTTGAAGAAGGAGAAGGAGAAGGTGAAGTCTGGAGGGTGAATCAGAAGAATTAGAAGAAGGAGAAGGAAAAGGCGAAATCTGGAGGGTGAATCCGAAGAAGTAGACGAAGGAGAAGGAGAAGGTGAAGACTGGAGGGTGAATCAGAAGAAGTAGAAGAAGGAGAAGGAGAAACTGAAGTCTGGAGGGTGAATCAGAAGAAGTACAAGAAGGAGAAGGAGAAGGTGAAGTCTGGAGGGTGAATCAGATGAAGCAGAAGAAGGAGAAGGAGAAGGTGAAGTCTGGAGGGTGAATCAGAAGAAGCAGAAGAAGGAGAAGGAGAAGATGAAGTCTGGAGGGTGAATCAGAAGAAGTAGAAGAAGGAGAAGGAGAAGGTGAGGTCTGGGGGGTGAATCAGAAGAAGCAGAAGAAGGAGAAGGAGAAGGTGAAGTCTGGAGGGTGAATCAGAAGAAGCAGAAGAAGGAGAAGGAGAAGGTGAAGTCTGGAGGGTGAATCAGAAGAAGCAGAAGAAGGAGAAGGAGAAGGTGAAGTCTGGAGGGTGAATCAGAAGAAGCAGAAGAAGGAGAAGGAGAAGGTGAAGTCTGGAGGGTGAATCAGAAGAAGCAGAAGAAGGAGAAGGAGAAGGTGAAGTCAGGAGGGTGAATCAGAAGAAGCAGAAGAAGGAGAAGGAGAAGGTGAAGTTAGGAGGGTGAATCAGAAGAAGCAGAAGAAGCAGAAGGAGATGGTGAAGTCAGGGGGGTGAAGCAGAAGAAGTAGAAGAAGGAGAAGGAGAAGGTGAAGTCTGGAGGGTGAAGCAGAAGAAGCAGAAGAAGGAGAAGGAGAAGGTGAAGTCTGGAGGGTGAATCAGAAGATGTAGAAGAAGGAGAAGGAGAAGGTGAAGTCAGGAGTGTGAAGCAGAAGAAGCAGAAGAAGGAGAAGGAGAAGGTGAAGTCTGGAGGGTGAATCAGAAGAAGCAGAAGAAGGAGAAGGAGAAGGTGAAGTCTGGAGGGTGAATCAGAAGAAGCAGAAGAAGGAGAAGGAGAAGGTGAGGTCAGGAGGCTGAATCAGAAGAAGCAGAAGAAGGAGAAGGAGAAGGTGAAGTTAGGAGGGTGAATCAGAAGAAGCAGAAGAAGGAGAAGGAGAAGGTGAAGTCAGGGGGGTGAAGCAGAAGAAGTAGAAGAAGGAGAAGGAGAAGGTGAAGTCTGGAGGGCGCAGCAGAAGAAGCAGAAGAAGGAGAAGGAGAAGGTGAAGTCTGGAGGGAGAAGCAGAAGAAGCAGAAGAAGGAGAAGGAGAAGGTGAAGTCTGGAGGGTGAATCAGAAGAAGTAGAAGAAGGAGAAGGAGAAGGTGAAGTCAGGAGGGTGAAGCAGAAGAAGCAGAAGAAGGAGAAGGAGAAGGTGAAGTCTGGAGGGTGAAGCAGAAGAAGCAGAAGTGGAAAAGGAGAAGGTGAAGTCTGGAGGGCGAAGCAGAAGAAGCAGAGGAAGGAGAAGGAGAAGGTGAAGTCTGGAGGGTGAAGCAGAAGAAGCAGAAGAAGGAGAAGGCGAAGGTGAAGTCTGGAGGGTGAATCAGAAGAAGTAGAAGAAGGAGAAGGAGAAGGTGAAGTCAGGAGGGTGAAGCAGAAGAAGTAGAAGAAGGAGAAGGAGAAGGTGAAGTCTGGAGGGTGAATCAGAAGAAGCAGAAGAAGGAGAAGGAGAAGGTGAAGTCTGGAGGGTGAATCAGAAGAAGCAGAAGAAGGAGAAGGAGAAGGTGAAGTCTGGAGGGTGAATCAGAAGAAGTAGAAGAAGGAGAAGGAGAAGGTGAAGTCTGGAGGGTGAAGCAGAAGAAGTAGAAGAAGAAGGAGAAGGTGAAGTCAGGAGGGTGAATCCGAAGAAGTAGAAGAAGGAGAAGGAGAAGGTGAAATCAGGAGGGTGAATCAGAAGAAGCAGAAGAAGGAGAAGGAGAAGTTGAAGTCTGGAGGGTGAATCAGAAGAATCAGAAGAAGGAGAAGGAGAAGGTGAAGTCTGGAGGGTGAATCAGAAGAAGCAGAAGAAAGAGAAGGAGAAGGTGAAGTCTGGAGGGTGAAGCAGAAGAAGCAGAAGAAGAAGAAGGAGAAGGTGAAGACTGGAGGGTGAATCAGAAGAAGTAGAAGAAGGAGAAGGAGAAACTGAAGTCTGGAGGGTGAATCAGAAGAAGTACAAGAAGGAGAAGGAGAAGGTGAAGTCTGGAGGGTGAATCAGAAGAAGCAGAAGAAGGAGAAGGAGAAGGTGAAGTCTGGAGGGTGAATCAGAAGAAGCAGAAGAAGGAGAAGGAGAAGATGAAGTCTGGAGGGTGAATCAGAAGAAGTAGAAGAAGGAGAAGGAGAAGGTGAGGTCTGGGGGGTGAATCAGAAGAAGCAGAAGAAGGAGAAGGAGAAGGTGAAGTCTGGAGGGTGAATCAGAAGAAGCAGAAGAAGGAGAAGGAGAAGGTGAAGTCTGGAGGGTGAATCAGAAGAAGCAGGAGAAGGAGAAGGAGAAGGTGAAGTCAGGAGGGTGAATCAGAAGAAGCAGAAGAAGGAGAAGGAGAAGGTGAAGTTAGGAGGGTGAATCAGAAGAAGCAGAAGAAGGAGAAGGAGAAGGTGAAGTCAGGGGGGTGAAGCAGAAGAAGTAGAAGAAGGAGAAGGAGAAGGTGAAGTCTGGAGGGTGAAGCAGAAGAAGCAGAAGAAGGAGAAGGAGAAGGTGAAGTCTGGAGGGCGCAGCAAAAGAAGCAGAAGAAGGAGAAGGAGAAGGTGAAGTCTGGAGGGTGAAGCAGAAGAAGCAGAAGAAGGAGAAGGAGAAGGTGAAGTCTGGAGGGTGAATCAGAAGAAGTAGAAGAAGGAGAAGGAGAAGGTGAAGTCAGGAGTGTGAAGCAGAAGAAGCAGAAGAAGGAGAAGGAGAAGGTGAAGTCTGGAGGGTGAATCAGAAGAAGCAGAAGAAGGAGAAGGAGAAGGTGAAGTCAGGGGGGTGAAGCAGAAGAAGCAGAAGAAGGAGAAGGAGAAGGTGAAGTCTGGAGGGCGCAGCAGAAGAAGCAGAAGAAGGAGAAGGAGAAGGTGAAGTCTGGAGGGTGAAGCAGAAGAAGCAGAAGAAGGAGAAGGAGAAGGTGAAGTCTGGAGGGTGAATCAGAAGAAGCAGAATAAGGAGAAGGAGAAGGTGAAGTCTGGAGGGTGAATCAGAAGAAGTAGAAGAAGGAGAAGGAGAAGGTGAAGTCAGGAGGGTGAAGCAGAAGAAGCAGAAGAAGGAGAAGGAGAAGGTGAAGTCTGGAGGGTGAATCAGAAGAAGCAGAAGAAGGAGAAGGAGAAGATGAAGTCTGGAGGGTGAATCAAAAGAAGTAGAAGAAGGAGAAGGAGAAGGTGAGGTCTGGGGGGTGAATCAGAAGAAGCAGAAGAAGGAGAAGGAGAAGGTGAAGTCTGGAGGGTGAATCAGAAGAAGCAGAAGAAGGAGAAGGAGAAGGTGAAGTCAGGAGGGTGAATCAGAAGAAGCAGAAGAAGGAGAAGGAGAAGGTGAAGTTAGGAGGGTGAATCAGAAGAAGCAGAAGAAGGAGAAGGAGAAGGTGAAGTCAGGGGGGTGAAGCAGAAGAAGTAGAAGAAGGAGAAGGAGAAGGTGAAGTCTGGAGGGTGAAGCAGAAGAAGCAGAAGAAGGAGAAGGAGAAGGTGAAGTCTGGAGGGCGCAGCAGAAGAAGCAGAAGAAGGAGAAGGACAAGGTGAAGTCTGGAGGGCGAAGCAGAAGAAGCAGAAGAAGGAGAAGGAGAAGGTGAAGTCTGGAGGGTGAAGCAGAAGAAGCAGAAGATGGAGAAGGAGAAGGTGAAGTCTGGAGGGTGAATCAGAAGAAGTTGAAGAAGGAGAAGGAGAAGGTGAAGTCAGAAGGGTGAAGCAGAAGAAGCAGAAGAAGGAGAAGGAGAAGGTGAAGTCTGGAGGCTAAATCAGAAGAAGCAGAAGAAGGAGAAGGAGAAGGTGCAGTCTGGAGGGTGAATCAGAAGAAGTAGAAGAAGGAGAAGGAGAAGGTGAAGTCTGGAGGGTGAATTGAAGAAGTAGAAGAAGGAGAAGGAGAAGGTGAAGTCTGGAGGGTGAATCAGAAGAAGCAGAAGAAGGAGAAGGAGAAGGTGAAGTCTGGAGGGTGAATCAGAAGAAGCAGAAAAAGGAGAAGGAGAAGATGAAGTCTGGAGGGTGAATCAGAAGAAGTAGAAGAAGGAGAAGGAGAAGGTGAGGTCTGGAGGGTGAATCAGAAGAAGCAGAAGAAGGAGAAGGAGAAGGTGAAGTCTGAAGGGTGTATCAGGAGAAGCAGAAGAAGGTAAAGGAGAAGGTGAAGTCTGGAGGGTGAATCAGAAGAAGCAGAAAAAGGAGAAGGAGAAGGTGAAGTCTGGAGGGTGAATCAGAAGAAGCAGAAGAAGGAGAAGGAGATGGTGCAGTCTGGAGGGTGAATCAGAAGAAGTAGAAGAAGGAGAAGGAGAAGGTGAAGTCTGGAGGGTGAATCAGAAGAAGTAGAAGAAGGAGAAGGAGAAGGTGAAGTCTGGAGGGTGAATCAGAAGAAGCAGAAGAAGGAGAAGGAGAATGTGAAGTCTGGAGGGTGAATCAGAAGAAGCAGAAGAAGGAGAAGGAGAAGGTGAAGTCTGGAGGGTGAATCAGAAGAAGCAGAAGAAGGAGAAGGAGAAGGTGAAGTCTGGAGGGTGAATCAGAAGAAGTAGAAGAAGGAGAAGGAGAAGGTGAAGTCTGGAGGGTGAAGCAGAAGAAGTAGAAGAAGAAGGAGAAGGTGAAGTCAGGAGGGTGAATCAGAAGAAGTAGAAGAAGGAGAAGGAGAAGGTGAAATCAGGAGGGTGAATCAGAAGAAGCAGAAGAAGAGAAGGAGAAGGTGAAGTCTGGAGGGTGAATCAGAAAAATCAGAAGAAGGAGAAGGAGAAGGTGAAGTCTGGAGGGTGAATCAGAAGAAGCAGAAGAAAGAGAAGGAGAAGGTGAAGTCTGGAGGGTGAAGCAGAAGAAGCAGAAGAAGAAGAAGGAGAAGGTGAAGACTGGAGGGTGAATCAGAAGAAGTAGAAGAAGGAGAAGGAGAAACTGAAGTCTGGAGGGTGAATCAGAAGAAGTACAAGAAGGAGAAGGAGAAGGTGAAGTCTGGAGGGTGAATCAGATGAAGCAGAAGAAGGAGAAGGAGAAGGTGAAGTCTGGAGGGTGAATCAGAAGAAGCAGAAGAAGGAGAAGGAGAAGATGAAGTCTGGAGGGTGAATCAGAAGAAGTAGAAGAAGGAGAAGGAGAAGGTGAGGTCTGGGGGTGAATCAGAAGAAGCAGAAGAAGGAGAAGGAGAAGGTGAAGTCTGGAGGTGAATCAGAAGAAGCAGAAGAAGGAGAAGGAGAAGGTGAAGTCTGGAGGGTGAATCAGAAGAAGCAGAAGAAGGAGAAGGAGAAGGTGAAGTCAGGAGGGTGAATCAGAAGAAGCAGAAGAAGGAGAAGGAGAAGGTGAAGTTAGGAGGGTAAATCAGAAGAAGCAGAAGAAGCAGAAGGAGATGGTGAAGTCAGGGGGGTGAAGCAGAAGAAGTAGAAGAAGGAGAAGGAGAAGGTGAAGTCTGGAGGGTGAAGCAGAAGAAGCAGAAGAAGGAGAAGGAGAAGGTGAAGTCTGGAGGGCGCAGCAAAAGAAGCAGAAGAAGGAGAAGGAGAAGGTGAAGTCTGGAGGGTGAAGCAGAAGAAGCAGAAGAAGGAGAAGGAGAAGGTGAAGTCTGGAGGGTGAATCAGAAGATGTAGAAGAAGGAGAAGGAGAAGGTGAAGTCAGGAGTGTGAAGCAGAAGAAGCAGAAGAAGGAGAAGGAGAAGGTGAAGTCTGGAGGGTGAATCAGAAGAAGCAGAAGAAGGAGAAGGAGAAGGTGAAGTCTGGAGGGTGAATCAGAAGAAGCAGAAGAAGGAGAAGGAGAAGGTGAGGTCAGGAGGCTGAATCAGAAGAAGCAGAAGAAGGAGAAGGAGAAGGTGAAGTTAGGAGGGTGAATCAGAAGAAGCAGAAGAAGGAGAAGGAGAAGGTGAAGTCAGGGGGGTGAAGCAGAAGAAGTAGAAGAAGGAGAAGGAGAAGGTGAAGTCTGGAGGGCGCAGCAGAAGAAGCAGAAGAAGGAGAAGGAGAAGGTGAAGTCTGGAGGGTGAAGCAGAAGAAGCAGAAGAAGGAGAAGGAGAAGGTGAAGTCTGGAGGGTGAATCAGAAGAAGTAGAAGAAGGAGAAGGAGAAGGTGAAGTCAGGAGGGTGAAGCAGAAGAAGCAGAAGAAGGAGAAGGAGAAGGTGAAGTCTGGAGGGTGAAGCAGAAGAAGCAGAAGTGGAAAAGGAGAAGGTGAAGTCTGGAGGGCGAAGCAGAAGAAGCAGAAGAAGGAGAAGGAGAAGGTGAAGTCTGGAGGGTGAAGCAGAAGAAGCAGAAGAAGGAGAAGGCGAAGGTGAAGTCTGGAGGGTGAATCAGAAGAAGTAGAAGAAGGAGAAGGAGAAGGTGAAGTCAGGAGGGTGAAGCAGAAGAAGCAGAAGAAGGAGAAGGAGAAGGTGAAGTCTGGAGGGTGAAGCAGAAGAAGCAGAAGAAGGAGAAGGAGAAGTTGAAGTCTGGAGGGTGAAGCAGAAGAAGCAGAAGAAGGAGATGGAGAAGGTGAAGTCAGGAGGGTGAATCAGAAGAAGTAGAAGAAGGAGAAGGAGAAGGTGAAGTCTGGAGGGTGAATCAGACGAAGTAGAAGAAGGAGAAGGAGAAGGTGAAGTCTGGAGGGTGAAGCAGAAGAAGCAGCAGAAGGAGAAGGAGAAGGTGTAGTCTGGAGGGTGAATCCGAAGAAGTAGACGAAGGAGAAGGAGAAGGTGAAGTCTGGAGGGTGAATCAGAAGAAGCAGAAGAGGGAGAAGGAGAAGGTGAAGTCTGGAGGGTGAATCAGAAGAAGTAGAAGAAGGAGAAGGAGAAGGTGAAGTCTGGAGGGAGAATCAGAAGAAGCAGAAGAAGAAGAAGGAGAAGGTGAAGTCTGGAGAGTGAATCAGAAGAAGCAGAAGAAGGAGAAGGAGAAGGTGAAGTCTGGAGGGTGAATCAGAAGAAGCAGAAGAAGGAGAAGGAGAAGGTGAAGTCTGGAGGGTGAATCAGAAGAAGCAGAAGAAGTAGAAGGAGAAGGTGAAGTCTGGATGGTGAACCAGAAGAAGTAGAAGAAGGAGAAGGAGAAGGTGAAGTCTGGAGGGTGAATCAGAAGAAGCAGAAGAAGGAGAAGGAGAAGGTGAAGTCAGGAGGGTGAATCAGAAGAAGCAGAAGAAGGAGAAGGAGAAGGTGAAGTCTGGAGGGTGAATCAGAAGAAGCAGAAGGAGAAGGAGAAGGTGAAGACTGGAGGGTGAATCAGAAGAAGTTGAAGAAGGAGAAGGAGAAGGTGAAGTCTGGAGGGTGAATCAGAAGAATTAGAAGAAGGAGAAGGAAAAGGCGAAATCTGGAGGGTGAATCCGAAGAAGTAGACGAAGGAGAAGGAGAAGGTGAAGACTGGAGGGTGAATCAGAAGAAGTAGAAGAAGGAGAAGGAGAAACTGAAGTCTGGAGGGTGAATCAGAAGAAGTACAAGAAGGAGAAGGAGAAGGTGAAGTCTGGAGGGTGAATCAGATGAAGCAGAAGAAGGAGAAGGAGAAGGTGAAGTCTGGAGGGTGAATCAGAAGAAGCAGAAGAAGGAGAAGGAGAAGATGAAGTCTGGAGGGTGAATCAGAAGAAGTAGAAGAAGGAGAAGGAGAAGGTGAGGTCTGGGGGGTGAATCAGAAGAAGCAGAAGAAGGAGAAGGAGAAGGTGAAGTCTGGAGGGTGAATCAGAAGAAGCAGAAGAAGGAGAAGGAGAAGGTGAAGTCTGGAGGGTGAATCAGAAGAAGCAGAAGAAGGAGAAGGAGAAGGTGAAGTCAGGAGGGTGAATCAGAAGAAGCAGAAGAAGGAGAAGGAGAAGGTGAAGTTAGGAGGGTGAATCAGAAGAAGCAGAAGAAGCAGAAGGAGATGGTGAAGTCAGGGGGGTGAAGCAGAAGAAGTAGAAGAAGGAGAAGGAGAAGGTGAAGTCTGGAGGGTGAAGCAGAAGAAGCAGAAGAAGGAGAAGGAGAAGGTGAAGTCTGGAGGGCGCAGCAAAAGAAGCAGAAGAAGGAGAAGGAGAAGGTGAAGTCTGGAGGGTGAAGCAGAAGAAGCAGAAGAAGGAGAAGGAGAAGGTGAAGTCTGGAGGGTGAATCAGAAGATGTAGAAGAAGGAGAAGGAGAAGGTGAAGTCAGGAGTGTGAAGCAGAAGAAGCAGAAGAAGGAGAAGGAGAAGGTGAAGTCTGGAGGGTGAATCAGAAGAAGCAGAAGAAGGAGAAGGAGAAGGTGAAGTCTGGAGGGTGAATCAGAAGAAGCAGAAGAAGGAGAAGGAGAAGGTGAGGTCAGGAGGCTGAATCAGAAGAAGCAGAAGAAGGAGAAGGAGAAGGTGAAGTTAGGAGGGTGAATCAGAAGAAGCAGAAGAAGGAGAAGGAGAAGGTGAAGTCAGGGGGGTGAAGCAGAAGAAGTAGAAGAAGGAGAAGGAGAAGGTGAAGTCTGGAGGGCGCAGCAGAAGAAGCAGAAGAAGGAGAAGGAGAAGGTGAAGTCTGGAGGGTGAAGCAGAAGAAGCAGAAGAAGGAGAAGGAGAAGGTGAAGTCTGGAGGGTGAATCAGAAGAAGTAGAAGAAGGAGAAGGAGAAGGTGAAGTCAGGAGGGTGAAGCAGAAGAAGCAGAAGAAGGAGAAGGAGAAGGTGAAGTCTGGAGGGTGAAGCAGAAGAAGCAGAAGTGGAAAAGGAGAAGGTGAAGTCTGGAGGGCGAAGCAGAAGAAGCAGAAGAAGGAGAAGGAGAAGGTGAAGTCTGGAGGGTGAAGCAGAAGAAGCAGAAGAAGGAGAAGGCGAAGGTGAAGTCTGGAGGGTGAATCAGAAGAAGTAGAAGAAGGAGAAGGAGAAGGTGAAGTCAGGAGGGTGAAGCAGAAGAAGCAGAAGAAGGAGAAGGAGAAGGTGAAGTCTGGAGGGTGAAGCAGAAGAAGCAGAAGAAGGAGAAGGAGAAGTTGAAGTCTGGAGGGTGAAGCAGAAGAAGCAGAAGAAGGAGATGGAGAAGGTGAAGTCAGGAGGGTGAATCAGAAGAAGTAGAAGAAGGAGAAGGAGAAGGTGAAGTCTGGAGGGTGAATCAGACGAAGTAGAAGAAGGAGAAGGAGAAGGTGAAGTCTGGAGGGTGAAGCAGAAGAAGCAGCAGAAGGAGAAGGAGAAGGTGTAGTCTGGAGGGTGAATCCGAAGAAGTAGACGAAGGAGAAGGAGAAGGTGAAGTCTGGAGGGTGAATCAGAAGAAGCAGAAGAGGGAGAAGGAGAAGGTGAAGTCTGGAGGGTGAATCAGAAGAAGTAGAAGAAGGAGAAGGAGAAGGTGAAGTCTGGAGGGAGAATCAGAAGAAGCAGAAGAAGAAGAAGGAGAAGGTGAAGTCTGGAGAGTGAATCAGAAGAAGCAGAAGAAGGAGAAGGAGAAGGTGAAGTCTGGAGGGTGAATCAGAAGAAGCAGAAGAAGGAGAAGGAGAAGGTGAAGTCTGGAGGGTGAATCAGAAGAAGCAGAAGAAGTAGAAGGAGAAGGTGAAGTCTGGATGGTGAACCAGAAGAAGTAGAAGAAGGAGAAGGAGAAGGTGAAGTCTGGAGGGTGAATCAGAAGAAGCAGAAGAAGGAGAAGGAGAAGGTGAAGTCAGGAGGGTGAATCAGAAGAAGCAGAAGAAGGAGAAGGAGAAGGTGAAGTCTGGAGGGTGAATCAGAAGAAGCAGAAGGAGAAGGAGAAGGTGAAGACTGGAGGGTGAATCAGAAGAAGTTGAAGAAGGAGAAGGAGAAGGTGAAGTCTGGAGGGTGAATCAGAAGAATTAGAAGAAGGAGAAGGAAAAGGCGAAATCTGGAGGGTGAATCAGAAGAAGCAGAAGAAGGAGAAGGAGAAGGTGAAGTCTGGAGGGTGAATCAGAAGAGGCAGAAGAAGGAGAAGGAGAAGATGAAGTCTGGAGGGTGAATCAGAAGAAGCAGAAGAAGGAGAAGGAGAAGGTGAAGTCTGGAGGGAGAATCAGAAGAAGCAGAAGAAGGAGAAGGAGAAGGTGAAGTCTCGAGGGTGAAGCAGAAGAAGCAGAAGAAGGAGAAGGAGAAGGTGAAGTCTGGAGGGTGAATCAGAAGAAGTAGAAGAAGGAGAAGGAGAAGGTGATGTCTGGGGGGTGAATCAGAAGAAGCAGAAGAAGTAGAAGGAGAAGGTGAAGTCTGGAGGGTGAATCAGAAGAAGTAGAAGAAGGAGAAGGAGAAGGTGATGTCTGGAGGGTGAATCAGGAGAAGCAGAAGAAGGAGAAGGAGAAGGTGAAGTCAGGAGGGTGAATCAGAAGATGCAGATGAAGGAGAAGGAGAAGGTGAAGTCCGAAGGGTGAATCAGAAGAAGCAGAAGAAGGAGAAGGAGAAGGTGAAGACTGGAGGGTGAATCAGAAGAAGTAGAAGAAGAAGGAGAAGGTGAAGTCTGGAGGGTGAATCAGAAGAAGTAGAAGAAGGAGAAGGAGAAGACGAAGTCTGGAGGGTGAATCAGAAGAAGCAGAAGAAGGAAAAGGAGAAGGTGAAGTCTGGAGGGTGAATCAGAAGAAGCAGAAGAAGGAGAAGGAGAAGATGAAGTCTGGAGGGTGAATCAGAAGAAGTAGAAGAAGGAGAAGGAGAAGGTGAAGTCAGGAGGGTGAAGCAGAAGAAGCAGAAGAAGGAGAAGGAGAAGGTGAAGTCTGGAGGGTGAAGCAGAAGAAGCAGAAGTGGAAAAGGAGAAGGTGAAGTCTGGAGGGCGAAGCAGAAGAAGCAGAAGAAGGAGAAGGAGAAGTTGAAGTCTGGAGGGTGAAGCAGAAGAAGCAGAAGAAGGAGAAGGCGAAGGTGAAGTCTGGAGGGTGAATCAGAAGAAGTAGAAGAAGGAGAAGGAGAAGGTGAAGTCAGGAGGGTGAAGCAGAAGAAGCAGAAGAAGGAGAAGGAGAAGGTGAAGTCTGGAGGGTGAAGCAGAAGAAGCAGAAGAAGGAGAAGGAGAAGTTGAAGTCTGGAGGGTGAAGCAGAAGAAGCAGAAGAAGGAGATGGAGAAGGTGAAGTCAGGAGGGTGAATCAGAAGAAGTAGAAGAAGGAGAAGGAGAAGGTGAAGTCTGGAGGGTGAATCAGACGAAGTAGAAGAAGGAGAAGGAGAAGGTGAAGTCTGGAGGGTGAAGCAGAAGAAGCAGCAGAAGGAGAAGGAGAAGGTGTAGTCTGGAGGGTGAATCCGAAGAAGTAGACGAAGGAGAAGGAGACGGTGAAGTCTGGAGGGTGAATCAGAAGAAGCAGAAGAAGGAGAAGGAGAAGGTGAAGTCTGGAGGGTGAATCAGAAGAAGTAGAAGAAGGAGAAGGAGAAGGTGAAGTCTGGAGGGTGAATCAGAAGAAGCAGAAGAAGGAGAAGGAGAAGGTGAAGTCTGGAGAGTGAATCAGAAGAAGCAGAAGAAGGAGAAGGAGAAGGTGAAGTCTGGAGGGTGAATCAGAAGAAGCAGAAGAAGGAGAAGGAGAAGGTGAAGTCTGGAGGGTGAATCAGAAGAAGCAGAAGAAGTAGAAGGAGAATGTGAAGTCTGGATGGTGAACCAGAAGAAGTAGAAGAAGGAGAAGGAGAAGGTGAAGTCTGGAGGGTGAATCAGAAGAAGCAGAAGAAGGAGAAGGAGAAGGTGAAGTCAGGAGGGTGAATCAGAAAAAGCAGAAGAAGGAGAAGGAGAAGGTGAAGTCTGGAGGGTGAATCAGAAGAAGCAGAAGGAGAAGGAGAAGGTGAAGACTGGAGGGTGAATCAGAAGAAGTAGAAGAAGGAGAAGGAGAAGGTGAAGTCTGGAGGGTGAATCAGAAGAATTAGAAGAAGGAGAAGGAAAAGGCGAAATCTGGAGGGTGAATCAGAAGAAGCAGAAGAAGGAGAAGGAGAAGGTGAAGTCTGGAGGGTGAATCAGAAGAGGCAGAAGAAGGAGAAGGAGAAGATGAAGTCTGGAGGGTGAATCAGAAGAAGCAGAAGAAGGAGAAGGAGAAGGTGAAGTCTGGAGGGAGAATCAGAAGAAGCAGAAGAAGGAGAAGGAGAAGGTGAAGTCTCGAGGGTGAAGCAGAAGAAGCAGAAGAAGGAGAAGGAGAAGGTGAAGTCTGGAGGGTGAATCAGAAGAAGTAGAAGAAGGAGAAGGAGAAGGTGATGTCTGGGGGGTGAATCAGAAGAAGCAGAAGAAGTAGAAGGAGAAGGTGAAGTCTGGAGGGTGAATCAGAAGAAGTAGAAGAAGGAGAAGGAGAAGGTGATGTCTGGAGGGTGAATCACGAGAAGCAGAAGAAGGAGAAGGAGAAGGTGAAGTCAGGAGGGTGAATCAGAAGATGCAGATGAAGGAGAAGGAGAAGGTGAAGTCCGAAGGGTGAATCAGAAGAAGCAGAAGAAGGAGAAGGAGAAGGTGAAGACTGGAGGGTGAATCAGAAGAAGTAGAAGATAAAGGAGAAGGTGAAGTCTGGAGGGTGAATCAGAAGAAGTAGAAGAAGGAGAAGGAGAAGACGAAGTCTGGAGGGTGAATCAGAAGAAGCAGAAGAAGGAAAAGGAGAAGGTGAAGTCTGGAGGGTGAATCAGAAGAAGCAGAAGAAGGAGAAGGAGAAGATGAAGTCTGGAGGGAGAATCTGAAGAAGCAGAAGAAGGAGAAGGAGAAGGTGAAGTCTGGAGGGTGAATCAGAAGAAGCAGAAGAAGGAGAAGGAGAAGGTGAAGTCTGGAGGGTGAATCAGAAGATGTAGAAGAAGGAGAAGGAGAAGGTGAAGTCTGGAGGGTGAATCAGAAGAAGTAGAAGAAGGAGAAGGAGAAGGTGAAGTCTGGAGGGTGAATCAGAAGAAGCAGAAGAAGGAGAAGGAGAAGGTGAAGTCTGGAGGGTGAATCAGAAGAAGCAGAAGAAGGAGAAGGAGAAGATGAAGTCTGGAGGGTGAATCAGAAGAAGTAGAAGAAGGAGAAGGAGAAGGTGAGGTCTGGAGGGTGAATCAGAAGAAGCAGAAGAAGGAGAAGGAGAGGGTGAAGTCTGAAGGGTGTATCAGAAGAAGCAGAAGAAGGAGAAGGAGAAGGTGAAGTCTGGAGGGTGAATCAGAAGAAGCAGAAAAAGGAGAAGGAGAAGGTGAAGTCTGGAGGGTGAATCAGAAGAAGCAGAAGAAGGAGAAGGAGATGGTGCAGTCTGGAGGGTGAATCAGAAGAAGTAGAAGAAGGAGAAGGAGAAGGTGAAGTCTGGAGGGTGAATCAGAAGAAGTAGAAGAAGGAGAAGGAGAAGGTGAAGTCTGGAGGGTGAATCAGAAGAAGCAGAAGAAGGAGAAGGAGAAGGTGAAGTCTGGAGGGTGAATCAGAAGAAGCAGAATAAGGAGAAGGAGAAGGTGAAGTCTGGAGGGTGAATCAGAAGAAGCAGAAGAAGGAGAATGAGAAGGTGAAGTCTGGAGGGTGAATCAGAAGAAGTAGAAGAAGGAGAAGGAGAAGGTGAAGTCTGGAGGGTGAAGCAGAAGAAGTAGAAGAAGGAGAAGGAGAAGGTGAAGTCAGGAGGGTGAATCAGAAGAAGTAGAAGAAGGAGAAGGAGAAGGTGAAGTCAGGAGTGTGAATCAGAAGAAGCAGAAGAAGGAGAAGGAGAAGGTGAAGTCTGGAGGGTGAATCAGAAGAATCAGAAGAAGGAGAAGGAGAAGGTGAAGTCTGGAGGGTGAATCAGAAGAAGCAGAAGAAAGAGAAGGAGAAGGTGAAGTCTGGAGGGTGAAGCAGAAGAAGCAGAAGAAGGAGAAGGAGAAGGTGAAGTCTGGAGGGTGAATCAGAAGAAGTAGAAGAAGGAGAAGGAGAAGGTGATGTCTGGGGGGTGAATCAGAAGAAGCAGAAGAAGTAGAAGGAGAAGGTGAAGTCTGGAGGGTGAATCAGAAGAAGTAGAAGAAGGAGAAGGAGAAGGTGATGTCTGGAGGGTGAATCAGGAGAAGCAGAAGAAGGAGAAGGAGTAGGTGAAGTCAGGAGGGTGAATCAGAAGATGCAGATGAAGGAGAAGGAGAAGGTGAAGTCCGAAGGGTGAATCAGAAGAAGCAGAAGAAGGAGAAGGAGAAGGTGAAGACTGGAGGGTGAATCAGAAGAAGTAGAAGAAGAAGGAGAAGGTGATGTCTGGAGGGTGAATCAGGAGAAGCAGAAGAAGGAGAAGGAGAAGGTGAAGTCAGGAGGGTGAATCAGAAGATGCAGATGAAGGAGAAGGAGAAGGTGAAGTCCGAAGGGTGAATCAGAAGAAGCAGAAGAAGGAGAAGGAGAAGGTGAAGACTGGAGGGTGAATCAGAAGAAGTAGAAGAAGAAGGAGAAGGTGAAGTCTGGAGGGTGAATCAGAAGAAGTAGAAGAAGGAGAAGGAGAAGACGAAGTCTGGAGGGTGAAGCAGAAGAAGCAGAAGTGGAAAAGGAGAAGGTGAAGTCTGGAGGGCGAAGCAGAAGAAGCAGAAGAAGGAGAAGGAGAAGTTGAAGTCTGGAGGGTGAAGCAGAAGAAGCAGAAGAAGGAGAAGGCGAAGGTGAAGTCTGGAGGGTGAATCAGAAGAAGTAGAAGAAGGAGAAGGAGAAGGTGAAGTCAGGAGGGTGAAGCAGAAGAAGCAGAAGAAGGAGAAGGAGAAGGTGAAGTCTGGAGGGTGAAGCAGAAGAAGCAGAAGAAGGAGAAGGAGAAGTTGAAGTCTGGAGGGTGAAGCAGAAGAAGCAGAAGAAGGAGATGGAGAAGGTGAAGTCAGGAGGGTGAATCAGAAGAAGTAGAAGAAGGAGAAGGAGAAGGTGAAGTCTGGAGGGTGAATCAGACGAAGTAGAAGAAGGAGAAGGAGAAGGTGAAGTCTGGAGGGTGAAGCAGAAGAAGCAGCAGAAGGAGAAGGAGAAGGTGTAGTCTGGAGGGTGAATCCGAAGAAGTAGACGAAGGAGAAGGAGAAGGTGAAGTCTGGAGGGTGAATCAGAAGAAGCAGAAGAAGGAGAAGGAGAAGGTGAAGTCTGGAGGGTGAATCAGAAGAAGTAGAAGAAGGAGAAGGAGAAGGTGAAGTCTGGAGGGTGAATCAGAAGAAGCAGAAGAAGGAGAAGGAGAAGGTGAAGTCTGGAGAGTGAATCAGAAGAAGCAGAAGAAGGAGAAGGAGAAGGTGAAGTCTGGAGGGTGAATCAGAAGAAGCAGAAGAAGGAGAAGGAGAAGGTGAAGTCTGGAGGGTGAATCAGAAGAAGCAGAAGAAGTAGAAGGAGAATGTGAAGTCTGGATGGTGAACCAGAAGAAGTAGAAGAAGGAGAAGGAGAAGGTGAAGTCTGGAGGGTGAATCAGAAGAAGCAGAAGAAGGAGAAGGAGAAGGTGAAGTCAGGAGGGTGAATCAGAAAAAGCAGAAGAAGGAGAAGGAGAAGGTGAAGTCTGGAGGGTGAATCAGAAGAAGCAGAAGGAGAAGGAGAAGGTGAAGACTGGAGGGTGAATCAGAAGAAGTAGAAGAAGGAGAAGGAGAAGGTGAAGTCTGGAGGGTGAATCAGAAGAATTAGAAGAAGGAGAAGGAAAAGGCGAAATCTGGAGGGTGAATCAGAAGAAGCAGAAGAAGGAGAAGGAGAAGGTGAAGTCTGGAGGGTGAATCAGAAGAGGCAGAAGAAGGAGAAGGAGAAGATGAAGTCTGGAGGGTGAATCAGAAGAAGCAGAAGAAGGAGAAGGAGAAGGTGAGGTCTGGAGGGAGAATCAGAAGAAGCAGAAGAAGGAGAAGGAGAAGGTGAAGTCTCGAGGGTGAAGCAGAAGAAGCAGAAGAAGGAGAAGGAGAAGGTGAAGTCTGGAGGGTGAATCAGAAGAAGTAGAAGAAGGAGAAGGAGAAGGTGATGTCTGGGGGGTGAATCAGAAGAAGCAGAAGAAGTAGAAGGAGAAGGTGAAGTCTGGAGGGTGAATCAGAAGAAGTAGAAGAAGGAGAAGGAGAAGGTGATGTCTGGAGGGTGAATCACGAGAAGCAGAAGAAGGAGAAGGAGAAGGTGAAGTCAGGAGGGTGAATCAGAAGATGCAGATGAAGGAGAAGGAGAAGGTGAAGTCCGAAGGGTGAATCAGAAGAAGCAGAAGAAGGAGAAGGAGAAGGTGAAGACTGGAGGGTGAATCAGAAGAAGTAGAAGATAAAGGAGAAGGTGAAGTCTGGAGGGTGAATCAGAAGAAGTAGAAGAAGGAGAAGGAGAAGACGAAGTCTGGAGGGTGAATCAGAAGAAGCAGAAGAAGGAAAAGGAGAAGGTGAAGTCTGGAGGGTGAATCAGAAGAAGCAGAAGAAGGAGAAGGAGAAGATGAAGTCTGGAGGGAGAATCTGAAGAAGCAGAAGAAGGAGAAGGAGAAGGTGAAGTCTGGAGGGTGAATCAGAAGAAGCAGAAGAAGGAGAAGGAGAAGGTGAAGTCTGGAGGGTGAATCAGAAGATGTAGAAGAAGGAGAAGGAGAAGGTGAAGTCTGGAGGGTGATTCAGAAGAAGTAGAAGAAGGAGAAGGAGAAGGTGAAGTCTGGAGGGTGAATCAGAAGAAGCAGAAGAAGGAGAAGGAGAAGGTGAAGTCTGGAGGGTGAATCAGAAGAATCGGAAGAAGGAGAAGGAGAAGATGAAGTCTGGAGGGTGAATCAGAAGAAGTAGAAGAAGGAGAAGGAGAAGGTGAGGTCTGGAGGGTGAATCAGAAGAAGCAGAAGAAGGAGAAGGAGAGGGTGAAGTCTGAAGGGTGTATCAGAAGAAGCAGAAGAAGGAGAAGGAGAAGGTGAAGTCTGGAGGGTGAATCAGAAGAAGCAGAAAAAGGAGAAGGAGAAGGTGAAGTCTGGAGGGTGAATCAGAAGAAGCAGAAGAAGGAGAAGGAGATGGTGCAGTCTGGAGGGTGAATCAGAAGAAGTAGAAGAAGGAGAAGGAGAAGGTGAAGTCTGGAGGGTGAATCAGAAGAAGTAGAAGAAGGAGAAGGAGAAGGTGAAGTCTGGAGGGTGAATCAGAAGAAGCAGAAGAAGGAGAAGGAGAAGGTGAAGTCTGGAGGGTGAATCAGAAGAAGCAGAATAAGGAGAAGGAGAAGGTGAAGTCTGGAGGGTGAATCAGAAGAAGCAGAAGAAGGAGAATGAGAAGGTGAAGTCTGGAGGGTGAATCAGAAGAAGTAGAAGAAGGAGAAGGAGAAGGTGAAGTCTGGAGGGTGAAGCAGAAGAAGTAGAAGAAGGAGAAGGAGAAGGTGAAGTCAGGAGGGTGAATCAGAAGAAGTAGAAGAAGGAGAAGGAGAAGGTGAAGTCAGGAGTGTGAATCAGAAGAAGCAGAAGAAGGAGAAGGAGAAGGTGAAGTCTGGAGGGTGAATCAGAAGAATCAGAAGAAGGAGAAGGAGAAGGTGAAGTCTGGAGGGTGAATCAGAAGAAGCAGAAGAAAGAGAAGGAGAAGGTGAAGTCTGGAGGGTGAAGCAGAAGAAGCAGAAGAAGGAGAAGGAGAAGGTGAAGACTGGAGGGTGAATCAGAAGAAGTAGAAGAAGGAGAAGGAGAAACTGAAGTCTGGAGGGTGAATCAGAAGAAGTAGAAGAAGGAGAAGGAGAATGTGAAGTCTGGAGGGTGAATCAGAAGAAGCAGAAGAAGGAGAAGGAGAAGGTGAAGTCTGGAGGGTGAATCAGAAGAAGCAGAAGAAGGAGAAGGAGAAGATGAAGTCTGGAGGGTGAATCAGAAGAAGTAGAAGAAGGAGAAGGAGAAGGTGAGGTCTGGGGGGTGAATCAGAAGAAGCAGAAGAAGGAGAAGGAGAAGGTGAAGTCTGGAGGGTGAATCAGAAGAAGCAGAAGAAGGAGAAGGAGAAGGTGAAGTCTGGAGGGTGAATCAGAAGAAGCAGAAGAAGGAGAAGGAGAAGGTGACGTCTGGAGGGTGAAGCAGAAGAAGCAGCAGAAGGAGAAGGAGAAGGTGTAGTCTGGAGGGTGAATCCGAAGAAGTAGACGAAGGAGAAGGAGAAGGTGAAGTCTGGAGGGTGAATCAGAAGAAGCAGAAGAAGGAGAAGGAGAAGGTGAAGTCTGGAGGGTGAATCAGAAGAAGTAGAAGAAGGAGAAGGAGAAGGTGAAGTCTGGAGGGTGAATCAGAAGAAGCAGAAGAAGGAGAAGGAGAAGGTGAAGTCTGGAGAGTGAATCAGAAGAAGCAGAAGAAGGAGAAGGAGAAGGTGAAGTCTGGAGGGTGAATCAGAAGAAGCAGAAGAAGGAGAAGGAGAAGGTGAAGTCTGGAGGGTGAATCAGAAGAAGCAGAAGAAGTAGAAGGAGAAGGTGAAGTCTGGATGGTGAACCAGAAGAAGTAGAAGAAGGAGAAGGAGAAGGTGAAGTCTGGAGGGTGAATCAGAAGAAGCAGAAGAAGGAGAAGGAGAAGGTGAAGTCAGGAGGGTGAATCAGAAAAAGCAGAAGAAGGAGAAGGAGAAGGTGAAGTCTGGAGGGTGAATCAGAAGAAGCAGAAGGAGAAGGAGAAGGTGAAGACTGGAGGGTGAATCAGAAGAAGTAGAAGAAGGAGAAGGAGAAGGTGAAGTCTGGAGGGTGAATCAGAAGAACTAGAAGAAGGAGAAGGAAAAGGCGAAATCTGGAGGGTGAATCAGAAGAAGCAGAAGAAGGAGAAGGAGAAGGTGAAGTCTGGAGGGTGAATCAGAAGAGGCAGAAGAAGGAGAAGGAGAAGATGAAGTCTGGAGGGTGAATCAGAAGAAGCAGAAGAAGGAGAAGGAGAAGGTGAAGTCTGGAGGGAGAATCAGAAGAAGCAGAAGAAGGAGAAGGAGAAGGTGAAGTCTCGAGGGTGAAGCAGAAGAAGCAGAAGAAGGAGAAGGAGAAGGTGAAGTCTGGAGGGTGAATCAGAAGAAGTAGAAGAAGGAGAAGGAGAAGGTGATGTCTGGGGGGTGAATCAGAAGAAGCAGAAGAAGTAGAAGGAGAAGGTGACGTCTGGAGGGTGAATCAGAAGAAGTAGAAGAAGGAGAAGGATAAGGTGATGTCTGGAGGGTGAATCAGGAGAAGCAGAAGAAGGAGAAGGAGAAGGTGAAGTCAGGAGGGTGAATCAGAAGATGCAGATGAAGGAGAAGGAGAAGGTGAAGTCCGAAGGGTGAATCAGAAGAAGCAGAAGAAGGAGAAGGAGAAGGTGAAGACTGGAGGGTGAATCAGAAGAAGTAGAAGAAGAAGGAGAAGGTGAAGTCTGGAGGGTGAATCAGAAGAAGTAGAAGAAGGAGAAGGAGAAGACGAAGTCTGGAGGGTGAACCAGAAGAAGCAGAAGAAGGAAAAGGAGAAGGTGAAATCTGGAGGGTGAATCAGAAGAAGCAGAAGAAGGAGAAGGAGAAGATGAAGTCTGGAGGGAGAATCTGAAGAAGCAGAAGAAGGAGAAGGAGAAGGTGAAGTCTGGAGGGTGAATCAGAAGAAGCAGAAGAAGGAGAAGGAGAAGGTGAAGTCTGGAGGGTGAATCAGAAGATGTAGAAGAAGGAGAAGGAGAAGGTGAAGTCTGGAGGGTGAATCAGAAGAAGTAGAAGAAGGAGAAGGAGAAGGTGAAGTCTGGAGGGTGAATCAGAAGAAGCAGAAGAAGGAGAAGGAGAAGGTGAAGTCTGGA
Source organism: Somniosus microcephalus (assembly GCF_052327205.1). Lineage (NCBI taxonomy): Eukaryota > Metazoa > Chordata > Chondrichthyes > Squaliformes > Somniosidae > Somniosus > Somniosus microcephalus. The sequence goes on from NW_028225299.1 coordinate 656,626, forward strand.
GGGTGAATCAGAAGAAGCAGAAGAAGGAGAAGGAGAAGATGAAGTCTGGAGGGTGAATCAGAAGAAGTAGAAGAAGGAGAAGGAGAAGGTGAGGTCTGGAGGGTGAATCAGAAGAAGCAGAAGAAGGAGAAGGAGAGGGTGAAGTCTGAAGGGTGTATCAGAAGAAGTAGAAGAAGGAGAAGGAGAAGGTGAAGTCTGGAGGGTGAATCAGAAGAAGCAGAAGAAGGAGAAGGAGAAGGTGAAGTCTGGAGGGTGAATCAGAAGAATCGGAAGAAGGAGAAGGAGAAGATGAAGTCTGGAGGGTGAATCAGAAGAAGTAGAAGAAGGAGAAGGAGAAGGTGAGGTCTGGAGGGTGAATCAGAAGAAGCAGAAGAAGGAGAAGGAGAGGGTGAAGTCTGAAGGGTGTATCAGAAGAAGCAGAAGAAGGAGAAGGAGAAGGTGAAGTCTGGAGGGTGAATCAGAAGAAGCAGAAAAAGGAGAAGGAGAAGGTGAAGTCTGGAGGGTGAATCAGAAGAAGCAGAAGAAGGAGAAGGAGATGGTGCAGTCTGGAGGGTGAATCAGAAGAAGTAGAAGAAGGAGAAGGAGAAGGTGAAGTCTGGAGGGTGAATCAGAAGAAGTAGAAGAAGGAGAAGGAGAAGGTGAAGTCTGGAGGGTGAATCAGAAGAAGCAGAAGAAGGAGAAGGAGAAGGTGAAGTCTGGAGGGTGAATCAGAAGAAGCAGAATAAGGAGAAGGAGAAGGTGAAGTCTGGAGGGTGAATCAGAAGAAGCAGAAGAAGGAGAATGAGAAGGTGAAGTCTGGAGGGTGAATCAGAAGAAGTAGAAGAAGGAGAAGGAGAAGGTGAAGTCTGGAGGGTGAAGCAGAAGAAGTAGAAGAAGGAGAAGGAGAAGGTGAAGTCAGGAGGGTGAATCAGAAGAAGTAGAAGAAGGAGAAGGAGAAGGTGAAGTCAGGAGTGTGAATCAGAAGAAGCAGAAGAAGGAGAAGGAGAAGGTGAAGTCTGGAGGGTGAATCAGAAGAATCAGAAGAAGGAGAAGGAGAAGGTGAAGTCTGGAGGGTGAATCAGAAGAAGCAGAAGAAAGAGAAGGAGAAGGTGAAGTCTGGAGGGTGAAGCAGAAGAAGCAGAAGAAGGAGAAGGAGAAGGTGAAGACTGGAGGGTGAATCAGAAGAAGTAGAAGAAGGAGAAGGAGAAACTGAAGTCTGGAGGGTGAATCAGAAGAAGTAGAAGAAGGAGAAGGAGAATGTGAAGTCTGGAGGGTGAATCAGAAGAAGCAGAAGAAGGAGAAGGAGAAGGTGAAGTCTGGAGGGTGAATCAGAAGAAGCAGAAGAAGGAGAAGGAGAAGATGAAGTCTGGAGGGTGAATCAGAAGAAGTAGAAGAAGGAGAAGGAGAAGGTGAGGTCTGGGGGGTGAATCAGAAGAAGCAGAAGAAGGAGAAGGAGAAGGTGAAGTCTGGAGGGTGAATCAGAAGAAGCAGAAGAAGGAGAAGGAGAAGGTGAAGTCTGGAGGGTGAATCAGAAGAAGCAGAAGAAGGAGAAGGAGAAGGTGACGTCTGGAGGGTGAAGCAGAAGAAGCAGCAGAAGGAGAAGGAGAAGGTGTAGTCTGGAGGGTGAATCCGAAGAAGTAGACGAAGGAGAAGGAGAAGGTGAAGTCTGGAGGGTGAATCAGAAGAAGCAGAAGAAGGAGAAGGAGAAGGTGAAGTCTGGAGGGTGAATCAGAAGAAGTAGAAGAAGGAGAAGGAGAAGGTGAAGTCTGGAGGGTGAATCAGAAGAAGCAGAAGAAGGAGAAGGAGAAGGTGAAGTCTGGAGAGTGAATCAGAAGAAGCAGAAGAAGGAGAAGGAGAAGGTGAAGTCTGGAGGGTGAATCAGAAGAAGCAGAAGAAGGAGAAGGAGAAGGTGAAGTCTGGAGGGTGAATCAGAAGAAGCAGAAGAAGTAGAAGGAGAAGGTGAAGTCTGGATGGTGAACCAGAAGAAGTAGAAGAAGGAGAAGGAGAAGGTGAAGTCTGGAGGGTGAATCAGAAGAAGCAGAAGAAGGAGAAGGAGAAGGTGAAGTCAGGAGGGTGAATCAGAAAAAGCAGAAGAAGGAGAAGGAGAAGGTGAAGTCTGGAGGGTGAATCAGAAGAAGCAGAAGGAGAAGGAGAAGGTGAAGACTGGAGGGTGAATCAGAAGAAGTAGAAGAAGGAGAAGGAGAAGGTGAAGTCTGGAGGGTGAATCAGAAGAACTAGAAGAAGGAGAAGGAAAAGGCGAAATCTGGAGGGTGAATCAGAAGAAGCAGAAGAAGGAGAAGGAGAAGGTGAAGTCTGGAGGGTGAATCAGAAGAGGCAGAAGAAGGAGAAGGAGAAGATGAAGTCTGGAGGGTGAATCAGAAGAAGCAGAAGAAGGAGAAGGAGAAGGTGAAGTCTGGAGGGAGAATCAGAAGAAGCAGAAGAAGGAGAAGGAGAAGGTGAAGTCTCGAGGGTGAAGCAGAAGAAGCAGAAGAAGGAGAAGGAGAAGGTGAAGTCTGGAGGGTGAATCAGAAGAAGTAGAAGAAGGAGAAGGAGAAGGTGATGTCTGGGGGGTGAATCAGAAGAAGCAGAAGAAGTAGAAGGAGAAGGTGACGTCTGGAGGGTGAATCAGAAGAAGTAGAAGAAGGAGAAGGATAAGGTGATGTCTGGAGGGTGAATCAGGAGAAGCAGAAGAAGGAGAAGGAGAAGGTGAAGTCAGGAGGGTGAATCAGAAGATGCAGATGAAGGAGAAGGAGAAGGTGAAGTCCGAAGGGTGAATCAGAAGAAGCAGAAGAAGGAGAAGGAGAAGGTGAAGACTGGAGGGTGAATCAGAAGAAGTAGAAGAAGAAGGAGAAGGTGAAGTCTGGAGGGTGAATCAGAAGAAGTAGAAGAAGGAGAAGGAGAAGACGAAGTCTGGAGGGTGAACCAGAAGAAGCAGAAGAAGGAAAAGGAGAAGGTGAAATCTGGAGGGTGAATCAGAAGAAGCAGAAGAAGGAGAAGGAGAAGATGAAGTCTGGAGGGAGAATCTGAAGAAGCAGAAGAAGGAGAAGGAGAAGGTGAAGTCTGGAGGGTGAATCAGAAGAAGCAGAAGAAGGAGAAGGAGAAGGTGAAGTCTGGAGGGTGAATCAGAAGATGTAGAAGAAGGAGAAGGAGAAGGTGAAGTCTGGAGGGTGAATCAGAAGAAGTAGAAGAAGGAGAAGGAGAAGGTGAAGTCTGGAGGGTGAATCAGAAGAAGCAGAAGAAGGAGAAGGAGAAGGTGAAGTCTGGAGGGTGAATCAGAAGAAGCAGAAGAAGGAGAAGGAGAAGATGAAGTCTGGAGGGTGAATCAGAAGAAGTAGAAGAAGGAGAAGGAGAAGGTGAGGTCTGGAGGGTGAATCAGAAGAAGCAGAAGAAGGAGAAGGAGAGGGTGAAGTCTGAAGGGTGTATCAGAAGAAGCAGAAGAAGGAGAAGGAGAAGGTGAAGTCTGGAGGGTGAATCAGAAGAAGCAGAAAAAGGAGAAGGAGAAGGTGAAGTCTGGAGGGTGAATCAGAAGAAGCAGAAGAAGGAGAAGGAGATGGTGCAGTCTGGAGGGTGAATCAGAAGAAGTAGAAGAAGGAGAAGGAGAAGGTGAAGTCTGGAGGGTGAATCAGAAGAAGTAGAAGAAGGAGAAGGAGAAGGTGAAGTCTGGAGGGTGAATCAGAAGAAGCAGAAGAAGGAGAAGGAGAAGGTGAAGTCTGGAGGGTGAATCAGAAGAAGCAGAAGAAGGAGAAGGAGAAGATGAAGTCTGGAGGGTGAATCAGAAGAAGTAGAAGAAGGAGAAGGAGAAGGTGAGGTCTGGAGGGTGAATCAGAAGAAGCAGAAGAAGGAAAAGGAGAAGGTGAAATCTGGAGGGTGAATCAGAAGAAGCAGAAGAAGGAGAAGGAGAAGATGAAGTCTGGAGGGAGAATCTGAAGAAGCAGAAGAAGGAGAAGGAGAAGGTGAAGTCTGGAGGGTGAATCAGAAGAAGCAGAAGAAGGAGAAGGAGAAGGTGAAGTCTGGAGGGTGAATCAGAAGATGTAGAAGAAGGAGAAGGAGAAGGTGAAGTCTGGAGGGTGAATCAGAAGAAGTAGAAGAAGGAGAAGGAGAAGGTGAAGTCTGGAGGGTGAATCAGAAGAAGCAGAAGAAGGAGAAGGAGAAGGTGAAGTCTGGAGGGTGAATCAGAAGAAGCAGAAGAAGGAGAAGGAGAAGATGAAGTCTGGAGGGTGAATCAGAAGAAGCAGAAGAAGGAGAAGGAGAAGGTGAAGTCTGGAGGGTGAATCAGAAGAAGCAGAAGAAGGAGAAGGAGAAGGTGAAGTCTGGAGGGTGAATCAGAAGATGTAGAAGAAGGAGAAGGAGAAGGTGAAGTCTGGAGGGTGAATCAGAAGAAGTAGAAGAAGGAGAAGGAGAAGGTGAAGTCTGGAGGGTGAATCAGAAGAAGCAGAAGAAGGAGAAGGAGAAGGTGAAGTCTGGAGGGTGAATCAGAAGAAGCAGAAGAAGGAGAAGGAGAAGATGAAGTCTGGAGGGTGAATCAGAAGAAGTAGAAGAAGGAGAAGGAGAAGGTGAGGTCTGGAGGGTGAATCAGAAGAAGCAGAAGAAGGAGAAGGAGAGGGTGAAGTCTGAAGGGTGTATCAGAAGAAGCAGAAGAAGGAGAAGGAGAAGGTGAAGTCTGGAGGGTGAATCAGAAGAAGCAGAAAAAGGAGAAGGAGAAGGTGAAGTCTGGAGGGTGAATCAGAAGAAGCAGAAGAAGGAGAAGGAGATGGTGCAGTCTGGAGGGTGAATCAGAAGAAGTAGAAGAAGGAGAAGGAGAAGGTGAAGTCTGGAGGGTGAATCAGAAGAAGTAGAAGAAGGAGAAGGAGAAGGTGAAGTCTGGAGGGTGAATCAGAAGAAGCAGAAGAAGGAGAAGGAGAAGGTGAAGTCTGGAGGGTGAATCAGAAGAAGCAGAATAAGGAGAAGGAGAAGGTGAAGTCTGGAGGGTGAATCAGAAGAAGCAGAAGAAGGAGAATGAGAAGGTGAAGTCTGGAGGGTGAATCAGAAGAAGTAGAAGAAGGAGAAGGAGAAGGTGAAGTCTGGAGGGTGAAGCAGAAGAAGTAGAAGAAGGAGAAGGAGAAGGTGAAGTCTGGAGGGTGAATCAGAAGAAGCAGAAGAAGGAGAAGGAGAAGGTGAAGTCTGGAGGGTGAATCAGAAAAAGTAGAAGAAGGAGAAGGAGAAACTGAAGTCTGGAGGGTGAATCAGAAGAAGTAGAAGAAGGAGAAGGAGAATGTGAAGTCTGGAGGGTGAATCAGAAGAAGCAGAAGAAGGAGAAGGAGAAGGTGAAGTCTGGAGGGTGAATCAGAAGAAGCAGAAGAAGGAGAATGAGAAGATGAAGTCTGGAGGGTGAATCAGAAGAAGTAGAAGAAGGAGAAGGAGAAGGTGAGGTCTGGGGGGTGAATCAGAAGAAGCAGAAGAAGGAGAAGGAGAAGGTGAAGTCTGGAGGGTGAATCAGAAGAAGCAGAAGAAGGAGAAGGAGAAGGTGAAGTCAGGAGGGTGAATCAGAAGAAGCAGAAGAAGGAGAAGGAGAAGGTGAAGTTAGGAGGGTGAATCAGAAGAAGCAGAAGAAGGAGAAGGAGAAGGTGAAGTCAGGGGGGTGAAGCAGAAGAAGCAGAAGAAGGAGAAGGAGAAGGTGAAGTCTGGAGGGTGAATCAGAAGAAGTAGAAGAAGGAGAAGGAGATGGTGAAGTCAGGAGGGTGAAGCAGAAGAAGCAGAAGAAGGAGAAGGAGAAGGTGAAGTCTGGAGGGTGAAGCAGAAGAAGCAGAAGAAGGAGAAGGAGAAGGTGAAGTCTGGAGGGCGAAGCAGAAGAAGCAGAAGAAGGAGAAGGAGAAGGTGAAGTCTGGACGGTGAAGCAGAAGAAGCAGAAGAAGGAGAAGGAGAAGGTGAAGTCTGGAGGGTGAATCAGAAGAAGTAGAAGAAGGAGAAGGAGAAGGTGAAGTCAGGAGGGTGAAGCAGAAGAAGCAGAAGAAGAAGAAGGAGAAGGTGAAGTCTGGAGGGTGAAGCAGAAGAAGCAGAAGAAGGAGAAGGAGAAGGTGAAGTCTGGAGGGTGAAGCAGAAGAAGCAGCAGAAGGAGAAGGAGAAGGTGTAGTCTGAAGGGTGAATCCGAAGAAGTAGACGAAGGAGAAGGAGAAGGTGAAGTCTGGAGGGTGAATCAGAAGAAGCAGAAGAAGGAGAAGGAGAAGGTGAAGTCTGGAGGGTGAATCAGAAGAAGTAGAAGAAGGAGAAGGAGAAGGTGAAGTCTGGAGGGTGAATCAGAAGAAGCAGAAGAAGGAGAAGGAGAAGGTGAAGTCTGGAGAGTGAATCAGAAGAAGCAGAATAAGGAGAAGGAGAAGGTGAAGTCTGGAGGGTGAATCAGAAGAAGCAGAAGAAGGAGAAGGAGAAGGTGAAATCTGGAGGGTGAATCAGAAGAAGCAGAAGAAGTAGAAGGAGAAGGTGAAGTCTGGATGGTGAATCAGAAGAAGTAGAAGAAGGAGAAGGAGAAGGTGAAGTCTGGAGGGTGAATCAGAAGAAGCAGAAGAAGGAGAAGGAGAAGGTGAAGTCAGGAGGGTGAATCAGAAGAAGCAGAAGAAGGAGAAGGAGAAGGTGAAGTCTGGAGGGTGAATCAGAAGAAGCAGAAGAAGGAGAAGGAGAAGGTGAAGACTGGAGGGTGAATCAGAAGAAGTAGAAGAAGGAGAAGGAGAAGGTGAAGTCTGGATGGTGAATCAGAAGAATTAGAAGAAGGAGAAGGAAAAGGCGAAATCTGGAGGGTGAATCAGAAGAAGCAGAAGAAGGAGAAGGAGAAGGTGAAGTCTGGAGGGTGAACCAGAAGAGGCAGAAGAAGGAGAAGGAGAAGATGAAGTCTGGAGGGTGAATCAGAAGAAGCAGAAGAAGGAGAAGGAGAAGGTGAAGTCTGGAGGGTGAATCAGAAGAAGCAGAAGAAGGAGAAGGAGAAGGTGAAGTCTCGAGGGTGAAGCAGAAGAAGCAGAAGAAGGAAAAGGAGAAGGTGAAGTCTGGAGGGTGAATCAGAAGAAGTAGAAGAAGGAGAAGGAGAAGGTGATGTCTGGGGGGTGAATCAGAAGAAGCAGAAGAATTAGAAGGAGAAGGTGAAGTCTGGAGGGTGAATCAGAAGAAGTAGAAGAAGGAGAAGGAGAAGGTGATGTCTGGAGGGTGAATCAGGAGAAGCAGAAGAAGGAGAAGGAGAAGGTGAAGTCAGGAGGGTGAATCAGAAGAAGCAGATGAAGTAGAAGGAGAAGGTGAAGTCTGGAGGGTGAATCAGAAGAAGCAGAAGAAGGAGAAGGAGAAGGTGAAGACTGGAGGGTGAATCAGAAGAAGTAGAAGAAGAAGGAGAAGGTGAAGTCTGGAGGGTGAATCAGAAGAAGTAGAAGAAGGAGAAGGAGAAGACGATGTCTGGAGGGTGATTCAGAAGAAGCAGAAGAAGGAAAAGGAGAAGGTGAAGTCTGGAGGGTGAATCAGAAGAAGCAGAAGAAGGAGAAGGAGAAGATGAAGTCTGGAGGGTGAATCTGAAGAAGCAGAAGAAGGAGAAGGAGAAGGTGAAGTCTGGAGGGTGAATCAGAAGAAGTAGAAGAAGGAGAAGGAGAAGGTGAAGTCTGGAGGGTGAATCAGAAGAAGTAGAAGAAGGAGAAGGAGAAGGCGAAGTCTGGAGGGTGAATCAGAAGAAGCAGAAGAAGGAGAAGGAGAAGGTGAAGTCTGGAGGGTGAATCAGAAGAAGCAGAATAAGGAGAAGGAGAAGGTGAAGTCTGGAGGTTGAAGCAGAAGAAGCAGAAGAAGGAGAAGGAGAAGGTGAAGACTGGAGGGTGAATCAGAAGAAGTAGAAGAAGGAGAAGGAGAAACTGAAGTCTGGAGGGTGAATCAGAAGATGTAGAAGAAGGAGAAGGAGAAGGTGAAGTCTGGAGGGTGAATCAGAAGAAGCAGAAGAAGGAGAAGGAGAAGGTGAAGTCTGGAGGGTGAATCAGAAGAAGCAGAAGAAGGAGAAGGAGAAGATGAAGTCTGGAGGGTGAATCAGAAGAAGTAGAAGAAGGAGAAGGAGAAGGTGAGGTCTGGGGGGTGAATCAGAAGAAGCAGAAGAAGGAGAAGGAGAAGGTGAAGTCTGGAGGGTGAATCAGAAGAAGCAGAAGAAGGAGAAGGAGAAGGTGAAGTCTGGAGGGTGAATCAGAAGAAGCAGAAGAAGGAGAAGGAGAAGGTGAAGTCAGGAGGGTGAATCAGAAGAAGCAGAAGAAGGAGAAGGAGAAGGTGAAGTTAGGAGGGTGAATCAGAAGAAGCAGAAGAAGGAGAAGGAGAAGGTGATGTCAGGGGGGTGAAGCAGAAGAAGTAGAAGAAGGAGAAGGAGAAGGTGAAGTCTGGAGGGTGAAGCAGAAGAAGCAGAAGAAGGAGAAGGGAGAAGGTGAAGTCTGGAGGGTGAATTAGAAGAAGTAGAAGAAGGAGAAGGAGATGGTGAGGTCTGGGGGGTGAATCAGAAGAAGCAGAAGAAGGAGAAGGAGAAGGTGAAGTCTGGAGGGTGAATCAGAAGAAGCAGAGAAGGAGAAGGAGCAGGTGAAGTCTGGAGGGTGAATCAGAAGAAGCAGAAGAAGGAAAAAGAGAAGGTGAAGTCTGGAGGGTGAATCAGAAGAAGCAGAAGAAGGAGAAGGAGAAGATGAAGTCTGGAGGTGAATCTGAAGAAGCAGAAGAAGGAGAAGGAGAAGGTGAAGTCTGGAGGGTGAATCAGAAGAAGCAGAAGAAGGAGAAGGAGAAGGTGAAGTCTGGAGGGTGAATCAGAAGAAGCAGAGGAAGGAGAAGGAGAAGATGAAGTCTGGAGGGTGAATCTGAAGAAGCAGAAGAAGGAGAAGGAGAAGGTGAAGTCTGGAGGGTGAATCAGAAGAAGCAGAAAAGGAGAAGGAGAAGGTGAAGTCTGGATGGTGAATCAGAAGAAGCAGAAGAAGGAGAAGGAGATGGTGCAGTCTGGAGGGTGAATCAGAAGAAGTAGAAGAAGGAGAAGGAGAAGGTGAAGTCTGGAGGGTGAATCAGAAGAAGTAGAAGAAGGAGAAGGAGAAGGTGAAGTCTGGAGGGTGAATCAGAAGAAGCAGAAGAAGGAGAAGGAGAAGGTGAAGTCTGGAGGGTGAATCAGAAGAAGCAGAATAAGGAGAAGGAGAAGGTGAAGTCTGGAGGGTGAATCAGAAGAAGCAGAAGAAGGAGAATGAGAAGGTGAAGTCTGGAGGGTGAATCAGAAGAAGTAGAAGAAGGAGAAGGAGAAGGTGAAGTCTGGAGGGTGAAGCAGAAGATGTAGAAGAAGGAGAAGGAGAAGGTGAAGTCTGGAGGGTGAATCAGAAGAAGCAGAAGAAGGAGAAGGAGAAGGTGAAGTCTGGAGGGTGAATCAGAAAAAGTAGAAGAAGGAGAAGGAGAAACTGAAGTCTGGAGGGTGAATCAGAAGAAGTAGAAGAAGGAGAAGGAGAATGTGAAGTCTGGAGGGTGAATCAGAGAAGCAGAAGAAGGAGAAGGAGAAGGTGAAGTCTGGAGGGTGAATCAGAAGAAGCAGAAGAAGGAGAATGAGAAGATGAAGTCTGGAGGGTGAATCAGAAGAAGTAGAAGAAGGAGAAGGAGAAGGTGAGGTCTGGGGGGTGAATCAGAAGAAGCAGAAGAAGGAGAAGGAGAAGGTGAAGTCTGGAGGGTGAATCAGAAGAAGCAGAAGAAGGAGAAGGAGAAGGTGAAGTCAGGAGGGTGAATCAGAAGAAGCAGAAGAAGGAGAAGGAGAAGGTGAAGTTAGGAGGGTGAATCAGAAGAAGCAGAAGAAGGAGAAGGAGAAGGTGAAGTCAGGGGGGTGAAGCAGAAGAAGCAGAAGAAGGAGAAGGAGAAGGTGAAGTCTGGAGGGTGAATCAGAAGAAGTAGAAGAAGGAGAAGGAGATGGTGAAGTCAGGAGGGTGAAGCAGAAGAAGCAGAAGAAGGAGAAGGAGAAGGTGAAGTCTGGAGGGTGAAGCAGAAGAAGCAGAAGAAGGAGAAGGAGAAGGTGAAGTCTGGAGGGCGAAGCAGAAGAAGCAGAAGAAGGAGAAGGAGAAGGTGAAGTCTGGACGGTGAAGCAGAAGAAGCAGAAGAAGGAGAAGGAGAAGGTGAAGTCTGGAGGGTGAATCAGAAGAAGTAGAAGAAGGAGAAGGAGAAGGTGAAGTCAGGAGGGTGAAGCAGAAGAAGCAGAAGAAGAAGAAGGAGAAGGTGAAGTCTGGAGGGTGAAGCAGAAGAAGCAGAAGAAGGAGAAGGAGAAGGTGAAGTCTGGAGGGTGAAGCAGAAGAAGCAGCAGAAGGAGAAGGAGAAGGTGTAGTCTGAAGGGTGAATCCGAAGAAGTAGACGAAGGAGAAGGAGAAGGTGAAGTCTGGAGGGTGAATCAGAAGAAGCAGAAGAAGGAGAAGGAGAAGGTGAAGTCTGGAGGGTGAATCAGAAGAAGTAGAAGAAGGAGAAGGAGAAGGTGAAGTCTGGAGGGTGAATCAGAAGAAGCAGAAGAAGGAGAAGGAGAAGTTGAAGTCTGGAGAGTGAATCAGAAGAAGCAGAATAAGGAGAAGGAGAAGGTGAAGTCTGGAGGGTGAATCAGAAGAAGCAGAAGAAGGAGAAGGAGAAGGTGAAATCTGGAGGGTGAATCAGAAGAAGCAGAAGAAGTAGAAGGAGAAGGTGAAGTCTGGATGGTGAATCAGAAGAAGTAGAAGAAGGAGAAGGAGAAGGTGAAGTCTGGAGGGTGAATCAGAAGAAGCAGAAGAAGGAGAAGGAGAAGGTGAAGTCAGGAGGGTGAATCAGAAGAAGCAGAAGAAGGAGAAGGAGAAGGTGAAGTCTGGAGGGTGAATCAGAAGAAGCAGAAGAAGGAGAAGGAGAAGGTGAAGACTGGAGGGTGAATCAGAAGAAGTAGAAGAAGGAGAAGGAGAAGGTGAAGTCTGGATGGTGAATCAGAAGAATTAGAAGAAGGAGAAGGAAAAGGCGAAATCTGGAGGGTGAATCAGAAGAAGCAGAAGAAGGAGAAGGAGAAGGTGAAGTCTGGAGGGTGAATCAGAAGAGGCAGAAGAAGGAGAAGGAGAAGATGAAGTCTGGAGGGTGAATCAGAAGAAGCAGAAGAAGGAGAAGGAGAAGGTGAAGTCTGGAGGGTGAATCAGAAGAAGCAGAAGAAGGAGAAGGAGAAGGTGAAGTCTCGAGGGTGAAGCAGAAGAAGCAGAAGAAGGAAAAGGAGAAGGTGAAGTCTGGAGGGTGAATCAGAAGAAGTAGAAGAAGGAGAAGGAGAAGGTGATGTCTGGGGGGTGAATCAGAAGAAGCAGAAGAATTAGAAGGAGAAGGTGAAGTCTGGAGGGTGAATCAGAAGAAGTAGAAGAAGGAGAAGGAGAAGGTGATGTCTGGAGGGTGAATCAGGAGAAGCAGAAGAAGGAGAAGGAGAAGGTGAAGTCAGGAGGGTGAATCAGAAGAAGCAGATGAAGTAGAAGGAGAAGGTGAAGTCTGGAGGGTGAATCAGAAGAAGCAGAAGAAGGAGAAGGAGAAGGTGAAGACTGGAGGGTGAATCAGAAGAAGTAGAAGAAGAAGGAGAAGGTGAAGTCTGGAGGGTGAATCAGAAGAAGTAGAAGAAGGAGAAGGAGAAGACGATGTCTGGAGGGTGATTCAGAAGAAGCAGAAGAAGGAAAAGGAGAAGGTGAAGTCTGGAGGGTGAATCAGAAGAAGCAGAAGAAGGAGAAGGAGAAGATGAAGTCTGGAGGGTGAATCTGAAGAAGCAGAAGAAGGAGAAGGAGAAGGTGAAGTCTGGAGGGTGAATCAGAAGAAGTAGAAGAAGGAGAAGGAGAAGGTGAAGTCTGGAGGGTGAATCAGAAGAAGTAGAAGAAGGAGAAGGAGAAGGCGAAGTCTGGAGGGTGAATCAGAAGAAGCAGAAGAAGGAGAAGGAGAAGGTGAAGTCTGGAGGGTGAATCAGAAGAAGCAGAATAAGGAGAAGGAGAAGGTGAAGTCTGGAGGTTGAAGCAGAAGAAGCAGAAGAAGGAGAAGGAGAAGGTGAAGACTGGAGGGTGAATCAGAAGAAGTAGAAGAAGGAGAAGGAGAAACTGAAGTCTGGAGGGTGAATCAGAAGATGTAGAAGAAGGAGAAGGAGAAGGTGAAGTCTGGAGGGTGAATCAGAAGAAGCAGAAGAAGGAGAAGGAGAAGGTGAAGTCTGGAGGGTGAATCAGAAGAAGCAGAAGAAGGAGAAGGAGAAGATGAAGTCTGGAGGGTGAATCAGAAGAAGTAGAAGAAGGAGAAGGAGAAGGTGAGGTCTGGGGGGTGAATCAGAAGAAGCAGAAGAAGGAGAAGGAGAAGGTGAAGTCTGGAGGGTGAATCAGAAGAAGCAGAAGAAGGAGAAGGAGAAGGTGAAGTCTGGAGGGTGAATCAGAAGAAGCAGAAGAAGGAGAAGGAGAAGGTGAAGTCAGGAGGGTGAATCAGAAGAAGCAGAAGAAGGAGAAGGAGAAGGTGAAGTTAGGAGGGTGAATCAGAAGAAGCAGAAGAAGGAGAAGGAGAAGGTGATGTCAGGGGGGTGAAGCAGAAGAAGTAGAAGAAGGAGAAGGAGAAGGTGAAGTCTGGAGGGTGAAGCAGAAGAAGCAGAAGAAGGAGAAGGAGAAGGTGAAGTCTGGAGGGTGAATTAGAAGAAGTAGAAGAAGGAGAAGGAGATGGTGAGGTCTGGGGGGTGAATCAGAAGAAGCAGAAGAAGGAGAAGGAGAAGGTGAAGTCTGGAGGGTGAATCAGAAGAAGCAGAAGAAGGAGAAGGAGCAGGTGAAGTCTGGAGGGTGAATCAGAAGAAGCAGAAGAAGGAAAAAGAGAAGGTGAAGTCTGGAGGGTGAATCAGAAGAAGCAGAAGAAGGAGAAGGAGAAGATGAAGTCTGGAGGGTGAATCTGAAGAAGCAGAAGAAGGAGAAGGAGAAGGTGAAGTCTGGAGGGTGAATCAGAAGAAGCAGAAGAAGGAGAAGGAGAAGGTGAAGTCTGGAGGGTGAATCAGAAGAAGCAGAGGAAGGAGAAGGAGAAGATGAAGTCTGGAGGGTGAATCTGAAGAAGCAGAAGAAGGAGAAGGAGAAGGTGAAGTCTGGAGGGTGAATCAGAAGAAGCAGAAGAAGGAGAAGGAGATGGTGCAGTCTGGAGGGTGAATCAGAAGAAGTAGAAGAAGGAGAAGGAGAAGGTGAAGTCTGGAGGGTGAATCAGAAGAAGTAGAAGAAGGAGAAGGAGAAGGTGAAGTCTGGAGGGTGAATCAGAAGAAGCAGAAGAAGGAGAAGGAGAAGGTGAAGTCTGGAGGGTGAATCAGAAGAAGCAGAATAAGGAGAAGGAGAAGGTGAAGTCTGGAGGTTGAAGCAGAAGAAGCAGAAGAAGGAGAAGGAGAAGGTGAAGACTGGAGGGTGAATCAGAAGAAGTAGAAGAAGGAGAAGGAGAAACTGAAGTCTGGAGGGTGAATCAGAAGAAGTAGAAGAAGGAGAAGGAGAAGGTGAAGTCTGGAGGGTGAATCAGAAGAAGCAGAATAAGGAGAAGGAGAAGGTGAAGTCTGGAGGGTGAATCAGAAGAAGCAGAAGAAGGAGAAGGAGAAGATGAAGTCTGGAGGGTGAATCAGAAGAAGTAGAAGAAGGAGAAGGAGAAGGTGAGGTCTGGGGGGTGAATCAGAAGAAGCAGAAGAAGGAGAAGGTGAAGTCTGGAGGGTTAATCAGAAGAAGCAGAAGAAGGAGAAGAAGAAGGTGAAGTCTGGAGGGTGAATCAGAAGAAGCAGAAGAAGGAGAAGGAGATGGTGAAGTCAGGAGGGTGAATCAGAAGAAGCAGAAGAAGGAGAAGGAGAAGGTGAAGTTAGGAGGGTGAATCAGAAGAAGCAGAAGAAGGAGAAGGAGAAGGTGAAGTCAGGGGGGTGAAGCAGAAGAAGTAGAAGAAGGAGAAGGAGAAGGTGAAGTCTGGAGGGTGAAGCAGAAGAAGCAGAAGAAGGAGAAGGAGAAGGTGAAGTCTGGAGGGTGAATCAGAAGAAGTAGAAGAAGGAGAAGGAGATGGTGAGGTCTGGGGGTGAATCAGAAGAAGCAGAAGAAGGAGAAGGAGAAGGTGAAGTCTGGAGGGTGAATCAGAAGAAGCAGAAGAAGGAGAAGGAGCAGGTGAAGTCTGGAGGGTGAATCAGAAGAAGCAGAAGAAGGAAAAGGAGAAGGTGAAGTCTGGAGGGTGAATCAGAAGAAGCAGAAGAAGGAGAAGGAGAAGATGAAGTCTGGAGGGTGAATCTGAAGAAGCAGAAGAAGGAGAAGGAGAAGGTGAAGTCTGGAGGGTGAATCAGAAGAAGCAGAAGAAGGAGAAGGAGAAGGTGAAGTCTGGAGGGTGAATCAGAAGAAGTAGAAGAAGGAGAAGGAGAAGGTGAAGTCTGGAGGGTGAATCAGAAGAAGTAGAAGAAGGAGAAGGAGAAGGTGAAGTCTGGAGGGTGAATCAGAAGAAGTAGAAGAAGGAGAAGGAGAAGGTGAAGTCTGGAGGGTGAATCAGAAGAAGCAGAAGAAGGAGAAGGAGAAAGTGAAGTCTGGAGGGTGAATCAGAAGAAGCAGAAGAAGGAGAAGGAGAAGATGAAGTCTGGAGGGTGAATCAGAAGAAGTAGAAGAAGGAGAAGGAGAAGGTGAGGTCTGGAGGGTGAATCAGAAGAAGCAGAAGAAGGAGAAGGAGAGGGTGAAGTCTGAAGGGTGTATCAGAAGAAGCAGAAGAAGGAGAAGGAGAAGGTGAAGTCTGGAGGGTGAATCAGAAGAAGCAGAAAAAGGAGAAGGAGAAGGTGAAGTCTGGAGGGTGAATCAGAAGAAGCAGAAGAAGGAGAAGGAGAAGGTGAAGTTTGGAGGGTGAATCAGAAGAAGTAGAAGAAGGAGAAGGAGAAGGTGAAGTCTGGAGGGTGAATCAGAAGAAGTAGAAGAAGGAGAAGGAGAAGGTGAAGTCTGGAGGGTGAATCAGAAGAAGCAGAAGAAGGAGAAGGAGAAGGTGAAGTCTGGAGGGTGAATCAGAAGAAGCAGAATAAGGAGAAGGAGAAGGTGAAGTCTGGAGGGTGAATCAGAAGAATCAGAAGAAGGAGAAGGAGAAGGTGAAGTCTGGAGGGTCAATCAGAAGAAGCAGAAGAAAGAGAAGGAGAAGGTGAAGTCTGGAGGGTGAAGCAGAAGAAGCAGAAGAAGGAGAAGGAGAAGGTGAAGACTGGAGGGTGAATCAGAAGAAGTAGAAGAAGGAGAAGGAGAAACTGAAGTCTGGAGAGTGAATCAGAAGAAGTAGAAGAAGGAGAAGGAGAAGGTGAAGTCTGGAGGGTGAATCAGAAGAAGCAGACGAAGGAGAAGGAGAAGGTGAAGTCTGGAGGGTGAATCAGAAGAAGCAGAAGAAGGAGAAGGAGAAGATGAAGTCTGGAGGGTGAATCAGAAGGAGTAGAAGAAGGAGAAGGAGAAGGTGAGGTCTGGGGGGTGAATCAGAAGAAGCAGAAGAAGGAGAAGGAGAAGGTGAAGTCTGGAGGGTGAATCAGAAGAAGCAGAAGAAGGAGAAGGAGAAGGTGAAGTCTGGAGGGTGAATCAGAAGAAGCAGAAGAAGGAGAAGGAGAAGGTGAAGTCAGGAGGGTGAATCAGAAGAAGCAGAAGAAGGAGAAGGAGTGGGTGAAGTTAGGAGGGTGAATCAGAAGAAGCAGAAGAAGGAGAAGGAGAAGGTGAAGTCAGGGGGGTGAAGCAGAAGAAGTAGAAGAAGGAGAAGGAGAAGGTGAAGTCTGGAGGGTGAAGCAGAAGAAGCAGAAGAAGGAGAAGGAGAAGGTGAAGTCTGGAGGGTGAATCAGAAGAAGTAGAAGAAGGAGAAGGAGATGGTGAAGTCAGGAGGGTGAAGCGGAAGAAGCAGAAGAAGGAGAAGGAGAAGGTGAAGTCTGGAGGGTGAAGCAGAAGAAGCAGAATAAGGAGAAGGAGAAGGTGAAGTTTGGAGGGCGAAGCAGAAGAAGCAGAAGAAGGAGAAGGAGAAGGTGAAGTCTGGACGGTGAAGCAGAAGAAGCAGAAGAAGGAGAAGGAGAAGGTGAAGACTGGAGGGTGAATCAGAAGAAGTAGAAGAAGGAGAAGGAGAAGATGAAGTCAGGCGGGTGAAGCAGAAGAAGCAGAAGAAGGAGAAGGAGAAGGTGAAGTCTGGAGGGTGAAGCAGAAGAAGCAGAAGAAGGAGAAGGAGAAGGTGAAGTCTGGAGGGTGAAGCAGAAGAAGCAGAAGAAGGAGAAGGAGAAGGTGAAGTCAGGAGGGTGAATCAGAAGAAGTAGAAGAAGGAGAAGGAGAAGGTGAAGTCTGGAGGGTGAATCAGAAGAAGTAGAAGAAGGAGAAGGAGAAGGTGAAGTCTGGAGGGTGAATCAGAAGAAGTAGAAGAAGGAGAAGGAGAAGGTGAAGTCTGGAGGGTGAATCAGAAGAAGCAGAAGAAGGAGAAGGAGAAGGTGAAGTCTGGAGGGAGAAGCAGAAGAAGTAGAAGATGGAGAAGGAGAAGGTGAAGTCTGGAGGGTGAATCAGAAGAAGTAGAAGAAGGGGAAGGAGAAGGTGAAGTTTGGAGGGTGAATCAGAAGAAGTAGAAGAAGGAGAAGAGAAGTTGAAGTCTGGAGGGTGAATCAGAAGAAGCAGAAGAAGGAGAAGGAGAAGGTGAAGTCTGGAGGGTGAATCAGAAGAAGCAGAAGAAGGAGAAGGAGAAGGTGAGGTCTGGAGGGTGAATCAGAAGAAGCAGAAGAAGGAGAAGGAGAAGGTGAAGTCTGGAGGGTGAATCAGAAGAAGCAGAAGAAGTAGAAGGAGAAGGTGAAGTCTGGAGGGTGAATCAGAAGAAGTAGAACAAGGAGAAGGAGAAGGTGAAGTCAGGAGAGTGAATCAGAAGAAGTAGAAGAAGGAGAAGGAGAAGGTGAAGTCTGGAGGGTGAAGCAGAAGAAGTAGAAGAAGGAGAAGGAGAAGGTGAGGTCTGGAGGGTGAATCAGAAGAAGTAGAAGAAGGAGAAGGAGAAGGTGAAGTCTGGAGGGTGAATCAGAAGAAGCAGAAGAAGGAGAAGGAGAAGGTATAGTCTGGAGGGTCAATCAGAAGAATCGAAGAAGGAGAAGGTGAAGGTGAAGTCTGGAGGGCGAATCAGAAGAAGCAGAAGAAAGAGAAGGAGAAGGTGAAGTCTGGAGGGTGAAGCAGAAGAAGCAGAAGAAGGAGAAGGAGAAGGTGAAGACTGGAGGGTGAATCAGAAGAAGTAGAAGAAGGAGAAGGAGAAGGTGAAGTCTGGAGGGTGAATCAGAAGAAGTAGAAGAAGGAGAAGGAGAAGGTGAAGTCTGGAGGGTGAATCAGAAGAATCAGAAGAAGGAGAAGGAGAAGGTGAAGTCTGGAGGGTGAATCAGAAGAAGCAGAAGAAGGAGAAGGAGAAGATGAAGTCTGGAGGGTGAATCAGAAGAAGTAGAAGAAGGAGAAGGAGAAGGTGAGGTCTGGAGGGTGAATCAGAAGAAGCAGAAGAAGGAGAAGGTGAAGTCTGGAGGGTGAATCAGAAGAAGCAGAAGAAGGAGAAGGAGAAGGTGAAGTCTGGAGGGTGAAGCAGAAGAAGCAGAAGAAGGAGAAGGAGAAGGTGAAGTCTGGAGGGTGAATCAGAACAACCAGAAGAAGTAGAAGGAGAAGGTGAAGTCTGGACGGTGAATCAGAAGAAGTAGAAGAAGGAGAAGGAGAAGGTGAAGTCTGGAGGGTGAATCAGAAGAAGCAGAATAAGGAGAAGGAGAAGGTGAAGTCTGGAGGTTGAAGCAGAAGAAGCAGAAGAAGGAGAAGGAGAAGGTGAAGACTGGAGGGTGAATCAGAAGAAGTAGAAGAAGGAGAAGGAGAAACTGAAGTCTGGAGGGTGAATCAGAAGATGTAGAAGAAGGAGAAGGAGAAGGTGAAGTCTGGAGGGTGAATCAGAAGAAGCAGAAGAAGGAGAAGGAGAAGGTGAAGTCTGGAGGGTGAATCAGAAGAAGCAGAAGAAGGAGAAGGAGAAGATGAAGTCTGGAGGGTGAATCAGAAGAAGTAGAAGAAGGAGAAGGAGAAGGTGAGGTCTGGGGGGTGAATCAGAAGAAGCAGAAGAAGGAGAAGGAGAAGGTGAAGTCTGGAGGGTGAATCAGAAGAAGCAGAAGAAGGAGAAGGAGAAGGTGAAGTCTGGAGGGTGAATCAGAAGAAGCAGAAGAAGGAGAAGGAGAAGGTGAAGTCAGGAGGGTGAATCAGAAGAAGCAGAAGAAGGAGAAGGAGAAGGTGAAGTTAGGAGGGTGAATCAGAAGAAGCAGAAGAAGGAGAAGGAGAAGGTGATGTCAGGGGGGTGAAGCAGAAGAAGTAGAAGAAGGAGAAGGAGAAGGTGAAGTCTGGAGGGTGAAGCAGAAGAAGCAGAAGAAGGAGAAGGAGAAGGTGAAGTCTGGAGGGTGAATTAGAAGAAGTAGAAGAAGGAGAAGGAGATGGTGAGGTCTGGGGGGTGAATCAGAAGAAGCAGAAGAAGGAGAAGGAGAAGGTGAAGTCTGGAGGGTGAATCAGAAGAAGCAGAAGAAGGAGAAGGAGCAGGTGAAGTCTGGAGGGTGAATCAGAAGAAGCAGAAGAAGGAAAAAGAGAAGGTGAAGTCTGGAGGGTGAATCAGAAGAAGCAGAAGAAGGAGAAGGAGAAGATGAAGTCTGGAGGGTGAATCTGAAGAAGCAGAAGAAGGAGAAGGAGAAGGTGAAGTCTGGAGGGTGAATCAGAAGAAGCAGAAGAAGGAGAAGGAGAAGGTGAAGTCTGGAGGGTGAATCAGAAGAAGCAGAGGAAGGAGAAGGAGAAGATGAAGTCTGGAGGGTGAATCTGAAGAAGCAGAAGAAGGAGAAGGAGAAGGTGAAGTCTGGAGGGTGAATCAGAAGAAGCAGAAGAAGGAGAAGGAGATGGTGCAGTCTGGAGGGTGAATCAGAAGAAGTAGAAGAAGGAGAAGGAGAAGGTGAAGTCTGGAGGGTGAATCAGAAGAAGTAGAAGAAGGAGAAGGAGAAGGTGAAGTCTGGAGGGTGAATCAGAAGAAGCAGAAGAAGGAGAAGGAGAAGGTGAAGTCTGGAGGGTGAATCAGAAGAAGCAGAATAAGGAGAAGGAGAAGGTGAAGTCTGGAGGTTGAAGCAGAAGAAGCAGAAGAAGGAGAAGGAGAAGGTGAAGACTGGAGGGTGAATCAGAAGAAGTAGAAGAAGGAGAAGGAGAAACTGAAGTCTGGAGGGTGAATCAGAAGAAGTAGAAGAAGGAGAAGGAGAAGGTGAAGTCTGGAGGGTGAATCAGAAGAAGCAGAATAAGGAGAAGGAGAAGGTGAAGTCTGGAGGGTGAATCAGAAGAAGCAGAAGAAGGAGAAGGAGAAGATGAAGTCTGGAGGGTGAATCAGAAGAAGTAGAAGAAGGAGAAGGAGAAGGTGAGGTCTGGGGGGTGAATCAGAAGAAGCAGAAGAAGGAGAAGGTGAAGTCTGGAGGGTTAATCAGAAGAAGCAGAAGAAGGAGAAGAAGAAGGTGAAGTCTGGAGGGTGAATCAGAAGAAGCAGAAGAAGGAGAAAGGAGATGGTGAAGTCAGGAGGGTGAATCAGAAGAAGCAGAAGAAGGAGAAGGAGAAGGTGAAGTTAGGAGGGTGAATCAGAAGAAGCAGAAGAAGGAGAAGGAGAAGGTGAAGTCAGGGGGGTGAAGCAGAAGAAGTAGAAGAAGGAGAAGGAGAAGGTGAAGTCTGGAGGGTGAAGCAGAAGAAGCAGAAGAAGGAGAAGGAGAAAGGTGAAGTCTGGAGGGTGAATCAGAAGAAGTAGAAGAAGGAGAAGGAGAAGGAGGTCTGGGGGTGAATCAGAAGAAGCAGAAGAAGGAGAAGGAGAAGGTGAAGTCTGGAGGGTGAATCAGAAGAAGCAGAAGAAGGAGAAGGAGCAGGTGAAGTCTGGAGGGTGAATCAGAAGAAGCAGAAGAAGGAAAAGGAGAAGGTGAAGTCTGGAGGGTGAATCAGAAGAAGCAGAAGAAGGAGAAGGAGAAGATGAAGTCTGGAGGGTGAATCTGAAGAAGCAGAAGAAGGAGAAGGAGAAGGTGAAGTCTGGAGGGTGAATCAGAAGAAGCAGAAGAAGGAGAAGGAGAAGGTGAAGTCTGGAGGGTGAATCAGAAGAAGTAGAAGAAGGAGAAGGAGAAGGTGAAGTCTGGAGGGTGAATCAGAAGAAGTAGAAGAAGGAGAAGGAGAAGGTGAAGTCTGGAGGGTGAATCAGAAGAAGTAGAAGAAGGAGAAGGAGAAGGTGAAGTCTGGAGGGTGAATCAGAAGAAGCAGAAGAAGGAGAAGGAGAAAGTGAAGTCTGGAGGGTGAATCAGAAGAAGCAGAAGAAGGAGAAGGAGAAGATGAAGTCTGGAGGGTGAATCAGAAGAAGTAGAAGAAGGAGAAGGAGAAGGTGAGGTCTGGAGGGTGAATCAGAAGAAGCAGAAGAAGGAGAAGGAGAGGGTGAAGTCTGAAGGGTGTATCAGAAGAAGCAGAAGAAGGAGAAGGAGAAGGTGAAGTCTGGAGGGTGAATCAGAAGAAGCAGAAAAAGGAGAAGGAGAAGGTGAAGTCTGGAGGGTGAATCAGAAGAAGCAGAAGAAGGAGAAGGAGAAGGTGAAGTTTGGAGGGTGAATCAGAAGAAGTAGAAGAAGGAGAAGGAGAAGGTGAAGTCTGGAGGGTGAATCAGAAGAAGTAGAAGAAGGAGAAGGAGAAGGTGAAGTCTGGAGGGTGAATCAGAAGAAGCAGAAGAAGGAGAAGGAGAAGGTGAAGTCTGGAGGGTGAATCAGAAGAAGCAGAATAAGGAGAAGGAGAAGGTGAAGTCTGGAGGGTGAATCAGAAGAAGCAGAAGAAGGAGAAGGAGAAGGTGAAGTCTGGAGGGTGAATCAGAAGAAGTAGAAGAAGGAGAAGGAGAAGGTGAAGTCTGGAGGGTGAAGCAGAAGAAGTAGAAGAAGGAGAAGGAGAAGGTGAAGTCAGGAGGGTGAATCAGAAGGAGTAGAAGAAGGAGAAGGAGAAGGTGAAGTCAGGAGGGTGAATCAGAAGAAGCAGAAGAAGGAGAAGGAGAAGGTGAAGTCTGGAGGGTGAATCAGAAGAATCAGAAGAAGGAGAAGGAGAAGGTGAAGTCTGGAGGGTCAATCAGAAGAAGCAGAAGAAAGAGAAGGAGAAGGTGAAGTCTGGAGGGTGAAGCAGAAGAAGCAGAAGAAGGAGAAGGAGAAGGTGAAGACTGGAGGGTGAATCAGAAGAAGTAGAAGAAGGAGAAGGAGAAACTGAAGTCTGGAGAGTGAATCAGAAGAAGTAGAAGAAGGAGAAGGAGAAGGTGAAGTCTGGAGGGTGAATCAGAAGAAGCAGACGAAGGAGAAGGAGAAGGTGAAGTCTGGAGGGTGAATCAGAAGAAGCAGAAGAAGGAGAAGGAGAAGATGAAGTCTGGAGGGTGAATCAGAAGGAGTAGAAGAAGGAGAAGGAGAAGGTGAGGTCTGGGGGGTGAATCAGAAGAAGCAGAAGAAGGAGAAGGAGAAGGTGAAGTCTGGAGGGTGAATCAGAAGAAGCAGAAGAAGGAGAAGGAGAAGGTGAAGTCTGGAGGGTGAATCAGAAGAAGCAGAAGAAGGAGAAGGAGAAGGTGAAGTCAGGAGGGTGAATCAGAAGAAGCAGAAGAAGGAGAAGGAGTGGGTGAAGTTAGGAGGGTGAATCAGAAGAAGCAGAAGAAGGAGAAGGAGAAGGTGAAGTCAGGGGGGTGAAGCAGAAGAAGTAGAAGAAGGAGAAGGAGAAGGTGAAGTCTGGAGGGTGAAGCAGAAGAAGCAGAAGAAGGAGAAGGAGAAGGTGAAGTCTGGAGGGTGAATCAGAAGAAGTAGAAGAAGGAGAAGGAGATGGTGAAGTCAGGAGGGTGAAGCGGAAGAAGCAGAAGAAGGAGAAGGAGAAGGTGAAGTCTGGAGGGTGAAGCAGAAGAAGCAGAATAAGGAGAAGGAGAAGGTGAAGTTTGGAGGGCGAAGCAGAAGAAGCAGAAGAAGGAGAAGGAGAAGGTGAAGTCTGGACGGTGAAGCAGAAGAAGCAGAAGAAGGAGAAGGAGAAGGTGAAGACTGGAGGGTGAATCAGAAGAAGTAGAAGAAGGAGAAGGAGAAGATGAAGTCAGGCGGGTGAAGCAGAAGAAGCAGAAGAAGGAGAAGGAGAAGGTGAAGTCTGGAGGGTGAAGCAGAAGAAGCAGAAGAAGGAGAAGGAGAAGGTGAAGTCTGGAGGGTGAAGCAGAAGAAGCAGAAGAAGGAGAAGGAGAAGGTGAAGTCAGGAGGGTGAATCAGAAGAAGTAGAAGAAGGAGAAGGAGAAGGTGAAGTCTGGAGGGTGAATCAGAAGAAGTAGAAGAAGGAGAAGGAGAAGGTGAAGTCTGGAGGGTGAATCAGAAGAAGTAGAAGAAGGAGAAGGAGAAGGTGAAGTCTGGAGGGTGAATCAGAAGAAGCAGAAGAAGGAGAAGGAGAAGGTGAAGTCTGGAGGGAGAAGCAGAAGAAGTAGAAGATGGAGAAGGAGAAGGTGAAGTCTGGAGGGTGAATCAGAAGAAGTAGAAGAAGGGGAAGGAGAAGGTGAAGTTTGGAGGGTGAATCAGAAGAAGTAGAAGAAGGAGAAGAGAAGTTGAAGTCTGGAGGGTGAATCAGAAGAAGCAGAAGAAGGAGAAGGAGAAGGTGAAGTCTGGAGGGTGAATCAGAAGAAGCAGAAGAAGGAGAAGGAGAAGGTGAGGTCTGGAGGGTGAATCAGAAGAAGCAGAAGAAGGAGAAGGAGAAGGTGAAGTCTGGAGGGTGAATCAGAAGAAGCAGAAGAAGTAGAAGGAGAAGGTGAAGTCTGGAGGGTGAATCAGAAGAAGTAGAACAAGGAGAAGGAGAAGGTGAAGTCAGGAGAGTGAATCAGAAGAAGTAGAAGAAGGAGAAGGAGAAGGTGAAGTCTGGAGGGTGAAGCAGAAGAAGTAGAAGAAGGAGAAGGAGAAGGTGAGGTCTGGAGGGTGAATCAGAAGAAGTAGAAGAAGGAGAAGGAGAAGGTGAAGTCTGGAGGGTGAATCAGAAGAAGCAGAAGAAGGAGAAGGAGAAGGTATAGTCTGGAGGGTCAATCAGAAGAATCGAAGAAGGAGAAGGTGAAGGTGAAGTCTGGAGGGCGAATCAGAAGAAGCAGAAGAAAGAGAAGGAGAAGGTGAAGTCTGGAGGGTGAAGCAGAAGAAGCAGAAGAAGGAGAAGGAGAAGGTGAAGACTGGAGGGTGAATCAGAAGAAGTAGAAGAAGGAGAAGGAGAAGGTGAAGTCTGGAGGGTGAATCAGAAGAAGTAGAAGAAGGAGAAGGAGAAGGTGAAGTCTGGAGGGTGAATCAGAAGAATCAGAAGAAGGAGAAGGAGAAGGTGAAGTCTGGAGGGTGAATCAGAAGAAGCAGAAGAAGGAGAAGGAGAAGATGAAGTCTGGAGGGTGAATCAGAAGAAGTAGAAGAAGGAGAAGGAGAAGGTGAGGTCTGGAGGGTGAATCAGAAGAAGCAGAAGAAGGAGAAGGTGAAGTCTGGAGGGTGAATCAGAAGAAGCAGAAGAAGGAGAAGGAGAAGGTGAAGTCTGGAGGGTGAAGCAGAAGAAGCAGAAGAAGGAGAAGGAGAAGGTGAAGTCTGGAGGGTGAATCAGAACAACCAGAAGAAGTAGAAGGAGAAGGTGAAGTCTGGACGGTGAATCAGAAGAAGTAGAAGAAGGAGAAGGAGAAGGTGAAGTCTGGAGGGTGAATCAGAAGAAGCAGAAGAAGGAGAAGGAGAAGGTGAAGTCAGGAGGGTGAATCAGAAGAAGCAGAAGAAGGAGAAGGAGAAGGTGAAGACTGGAGGGTGAATCAGAAGAAGTAGAAGAAGCAGAAGGAGAAGGTGAAGTCTGGAGGGTGAATCAGAAGAAGTAGAAGAAGGAGAAGGAGATGGTGAGGTCTGGAGGGTGAATCAGAAGAAGCAGAAGAAGGAGAAGGAGAAGGTGAAGTCTGGAGGGTGAATCAGAAGAAGCAGAAGAAGGAGAAGGAGAAGGTGAAGACTGGAGGGTGAATCAGAAGAAGTAGAAGAAGGAGAAGGAGAAGATGAAGTCTGGAGGGTGAATCAGAAGAAGTAGAAGAAGGAGAAGGAGAAGTTGAGGTCTGGAGGGTGAATCAGAAGAAGTAGAAGAAGGAGAAGGAGAAGGTGAAGTCAGGAGGGTGAATCAGAAGAAGCAGAAGAAGGAGAAGGAGAAGGTGAAGTTAGAAGGGTGAATCAGAAGAAGCAGAAGAAGGAGAAGGAGAAGGTGAAGTCAAGGGGGTGAATCAGAAGAAGTAGAAGAAGGAGAAGGAGAAGGTGAAGTCTGGAGGGTGAATCAGAAGAAGTAGAAGAAGGAGAAGGAGAAGGTGAAGTCTGGAGGGTGAATCAGAAGAAGCAGAAGAAGGAGAAGGAGAAGGTGAAGTCTGGAGGGTGAATCAGAAGAAGCAGAAGAAGGAGAAGGAGAAGATGAAGTCTGGAGGGTGAATCAGAAGAAGTAGAAGAAGGAGAAGGAGAAGGTGAGGTCTGGAGGGTGAATCAGAAGAAGCAGAAGAAGGAGAAGGAGAGGGTGAAGTCTGAAGGGTGTATCAGAAGAAGCAGAAGAAGGAGAAGGAGAAGGTGAAGTCTGGAGGGTGAATCAGAAGAAGCAGAAAAAGGAGAAGGAGAAGGTGAAGTCTGGAGGGTGAATCAGAAGAAGCAGAAGAAGGAGAAGGAGATGGTGCAGTCTGGAGGGTGAATCAGAAGAAGTAGAAGAAGGAGAAGGAGAAGGTGAAGTCTGGAGGGTGAATCAGAAGAAGTAGAAGAAGGAGAAGGAGAAGGTGAAGTCTGGAGGGTGAATCAGAAGAAGCAGAAGAAGGAGAAGGAGAAGGTGAAGTTTGGAGGGTGAATCAGAAGAAGCAGAATAAGGAGAAGGAGAAGGTGAAGTCTGGAGGGTGAATCAGAAGAAGCAGAAGACGGAGAAGGAGAAGGTGAAGTCTGGAGGGTGAATCAGAAGGAGTAGAAGAAGGAGAAGGAGATGGTGAAGTCTGGAGGGTGAAGCAGAAGAAGTAGAAGAAGGAGAAGGAGAAGGTGAAGTCAGGAGGGTGAATCAGAAGAAGTAGAAGAAGGAGAAGGAGAAGGTGAAGTCAGGAGGGTGAATCAGAAGAAGCAGAAGAAGGAGAAGGAGAAGGTGAAGTCTGGAGTGTGAATCAGAAGAATCAGAAGGAGGAGAAGGAGAAGGTGAAGTCTGGAGGGTGAATCAGAAGAAGCAGAAGAAAGAGAAGGAGAAGGTGAAGTCTGGAGGGTGAAGCAGAAGAAGCAGAAGAAGGAGAAGGAGAAGGTGAAGACTGGAGGGTGAATCAGAAGAAGTAGAAGAAGGAGAAGGAGAAACTGAAGTCTGGAGGGTGAATCAGAAGAAGTAGAAGAAGGAGAAGGAGAAGGTGAAGTCTGGAGGGTGAATCAGAAGAAGCAGAAGAAGGAGAAGGAGAAGGTGAAGTCTGGAGGGTGAATCAGAAGAAGCAGAAGAAGGAGAAGGAGAAGATGAAGTCTGGAGGGTGAATCAGAAGAAGTAGAAGAAGGAGAAGGAGAAGGTGAGGTCTGGGGGGTGAATCAGAAGAAGCAGAAGAAGGAGAAGGAGAAGGTGAAGTCTGGAGGGTGAATCAGAAGAAGCAGAAGAAGGAGAAGGAGAAGGTGAAGTCTGGAGGGTGAATCAGAAGAAGCAGAAGAAGGAGAAGGAGAAGGTGAAGTCAGGAGGGTGAATCAGAAGAAGCAGAAGAAGGAGAAGGAGTAGGTGAAGTTAGGAGGGTGAATCAAAAGAAGCAGAAGAAGGAGAAGGAGAAGGTGAAGTCAGGGGGGTGAATCAGAAGAAGTAGAAGAAGGAGAAGGAGATGGTGAAGTCAGGAGGGTGAAGCAGAAGAAGCAGAAGAAGGAGAAGGAGAAGGTGAAGTTTGGAGGGTGAAGCAGAAGAAGCAGAAGAAGGAGAAGAAGAAGGTGAAGTCTGGAGGGCGAAGCAGAAGAAGCAGAAGAAGGAGAAGGAGAAGGTGAAGTCTGGACGGTGAAGCAGAAGAAGCAGAAGAAGGAGAAGGAGAAGGTGAAGACTGGAGGGTGAATCAGAAGAAGTAGAAGAAGGAGAAGGAGAAGGTGAAGTCAGGAGGGTGAAGCAGAAGAAGCAGAAGAAGGAGAAGGAGAAGGTGAAGTCTGGAGGGTGAAGCAGAAGAAGCAGAAGAAGGAGAAGGAGAAGGTGAAGTCTGGAGGGTGAAGCAGAAGAAGCAGAAGAAGGAGAAGGAGAAGGTGAAGTCAGGAGGGTGAATCAGAAGAAGTAGAAGAAGGAGAAGGAGAAGGTGAAGTCTGGAGGGTGAATCAGAAGAAGTAGAAGAAGGAGAAGGAGAAGGTGAAGTCTGGAGGGTGAATCAGAAGAAGTAGAAGAAGGAGAAGGAGAAGGTGAAGTCTGGAGGGTGAATCAGAAGAAGCAGAAGAAGGAGAAGGAGAAGGTGAAGTCTGGAGGGAGAAGCAGAAGAAGTAGAAGAAGGAGAAGGAGAAGGTGAAGTCTGGAGGGTGAATCAGAAGAAGTAGAAGAAGGAGAAGGAGAAGGTGAAGTTTGGAGGGTGAATCAGAAGAAGTAGAAGAAGGAGAAGAGAAGGTGAAGTCTGGAGGGTGAATCAGAAGAAGCAGAAGAAGGAGAAGGAGAAGGTGAAGTCTGGAGGGTGAATCAGAAGAAGTAGAAGAAGGAGAAGGAGAAGGTTTAGTCTGAGGGTGAATCAGAAGAAGTAGACGAAGGAGAAGGAGAATGTTAAGTCTGGAGGGTGAATCAGACGAAGCAGAAGCAGGAGAAGGAGAAGGTGAAGTCTGGAGGGTGAATCAGAAGAAGTACAAGAAGGAGAAGGAGAAGGTGAAGTCTGGAGGGTGAATCAGAAGAAGCATAAGAAGGAGAAGGAGAAGGTGAAGTCTGGAGGGTGAATCAGAAGAAGCAGAAGAAGGAATAGGAGAAGGTGAGGTCTGGAGGGTGAATCAGAAGAAGCAGAAGAAGGAGAAGGAGAAGGTGAAGTCTGGAGGGTGAATCAGAAGAAGCAGAAGAAGTAGAAGGAGAAGGTGAAGTCTGGAGGGTGAATCAGAAGAAGTAGAACAAGGAGAAGGAGAAGGTGAAGTCAGGAGAGTGAATCAGAAGAAGTAGAAGAAGGAGAAGGAGAAGGTGAAGTCTGGAGGGTGAAGCAGAAGAAGTAGAAGAAGGAGAAGGAGAAGGTGAAGTCTGGAGGGTGAATCAGAAGAAGTAGAAGAAGGAGAAGGAGAAGGTGAAGTCTGGAGGGTGAATCAGAAGAAGCAGAAGAAGGAGAAGGAGAAGGTATTGTCTGGAGGGTCAATCAGAAGAATCAGAAGAAGGAGAAGGAGAAGGTGAAGTCTGGAGGGCGAATCAGAAGAAGCAGAAGAAAGAGAAGGAGAAGGTGAACTCTGGAGGGTGAAGCAGAAGAAGCAGAAGAAGGAGAAGGAGAAGGTGAAGTGTGGAGGGTGAATCAGAAGAAGTAGAAGAAGGAGAAGGAGAAGGTGAAGTCTGGAGGGTGAATCAGAAGAATCAGAAGAAGGAGAAGGAGAAGGTGAAGTCTGGAGGGTGAATCAGAAGAAGCAGAAGAAGGAGAAGGAGAAGATGAAGTCTGGAGGGTGAATCAGAAGAAGTAGAAGAAGGAGAAGGAGAAGGTGAGGTCTGGAGGGTGAATCAGAAGAAGCAGAAGAAGGAGAAGGTGAAGTCTGGAGGGTGAATCAGAAGAAGCAGAAGAAGGAGAAGGAGAAGGTGAAGTCTGGAGGGTGAAGCAGAAGAAGCAGAAGAAGGAGAAGGAGAAGGTGAAGTCTGGAGGGTGAATCAGAAGAAGTAGAAGAAGGAGAAGGAGAAGGTGAAGTCTGGAGGGTGAATCAGAAGAATCAGAAGAAGGAGAAGGAGAAGGTGAAGTCTGGAGGGTGAATCAAAAGAAGCAGAAGAAGGAGAAGGAGAAGATGAAGTCTGGAGGGTGAATCAGAAGAAGTAGAAGAAGGAGAAGGAGAAGGTGAGGTCTGGAGGGTGAATCAGAAGAAGCAGAAGAAGGAGAAGGTGAAGTCTGGAGGGTGAATCAGAAGAAGCAGAAGAAGGAGAAGGAGAAGGTGAAGTATGGAGGTTGAAGCAGAAGAAGCAGAAGAAGGAGAAGGAGAAGATGAAGTCTGGAGGGTGAATCAGAAGAAGCAGAAGAAGTAGAAGGAGAAGGTGAAGTCTGGAGGGTGAATCAGAAGAAGTAGAAGAAGGAGAAGGAGAAGGTGAAGTCTGGAGGGTGAATCAGAAGAAGCTGAAGAAGAAGAAGGAGAAGGTGATTCAGGAGGGTGAATCAGAAGAAGCAGAAGAAGGAGAAGGAGAAGGTGAAGACTGGAGGGTGAATCAGAAGAAGTAGAAGAAGCAGAAGGAGAAGGTGAAGTCTGGAGAGTGAATCAGAAGAAGTAGAAGAAGGAGAAGGAGAAGGTGAAGTCTGGAGGGTGAATCAGAAGAAGCAGAAGAAGGAGAAGGAGAAGGTGAAGAGTGGAGGGTGAATCAGAAGAAGTAGAAGAAGGAGAAGGAGAAGATGAAGTCTGGAGGGTGAATCAGAAGAAGTAGAAGAAGGAGAAGGAGAAGGTGAGGTCTGGAGGGTGAAGCAGAAGAAGTAGAAGAAGGAGAAGGAGAAGGTGAAGTCAGGAGGGTGAATCAGAAGAAGCAGAAGAAGGAGAAGGAGAAGGTGAAGTTAGGAGGGTGAATCAGAAGAAGCAGAAGAAGGAGAAGGAGAAGGTGAAGTCAAGGGGGTGAAGCAGAAGAAGTAGAAGAAGGAGAAGGAGAAGGTGAAGTCAGGAAGGTGAAGCAGAAGAATCAGAAGAAGGAGAAGGAGAAGGTGAAGTCTGGCGGGCGCAGCAGAAGAAGCAGAAGAAGGAGAAGGAGAAGGTGAAGTCTGGAGGGTGAAGCAGAAGAAGCAGAAGAAGGAGAAGGAGAAGGTGAAGTCTGGAGGGTGAATCAGAAGAAGTAGAAGAAGGAGAAGGAGAAGGTGAAGTCAGGAGGGTGAAGCAGAAGAAGCAGAAGAAGGAGAAGGAGAAGGTGAAGTCTGGAGGGTGAAGCAGAAGAAGCAGAAGAAGGAGAAGGAGAAGGTGAAGTCTGGAGGGTGAAGCAGAAGAAGTAGAAGAAGGAGAAGGAGAAGGTGAAGTCTGGAGGGTGAAGCAGAAGAAGCAGAAGAAGGAGAAGGAGAAGGTGAAGTCTGGAGGGTGAATCAGAAGGAGTAGAAGAAGGAGAAGGAGAAGGTGAAGTCAGGAGGGTGAAGCAGAAGAAGCAGAAGAAGGAGAAGGAGAAGGTGAAGTCTGGAGGGTGAAGCAGAAGAAGCAGAAGAAGGAGAAGGAGAAGGTGAAGTCTGGAGGGTGAATCAGAAGAAGCAGAAGAAGGAGAAGGAGAAGGTGAAGTCTGGAGGGTGAATCAGAAGAAGCAGAAGAAGGAGAAGGAGAAGGTGAAGTCTGGAGGGTGAATCAGAAGAAGTAGAAGAAGGAGAAGGAGAAGGTGAAGTCTGGAGGGTGAATCAGAAGAAGCTGAAGAAGAAGAAGGAGAAGGTGATTCAGGAGGGTGAATCAGAAGAAGCAGAAGAAGGAGAAGGAGAAGGTGAAGACTGGAGGGTGAATCAGAAGAAGTAGAAGAAGCAGAAGGAGAAGGTGAAGTCTGGAGAGTGAATCAGAAGAAGTAGAAGAAGGAGAAGGAGAAGGTGAAGTCTGGAGGGTGAATCAGAAGAAGCAGAAGAAGGAGAAGGAGAAGGTGAAGAGTGGAGGGTGAATCAGAAGAAGTAGAAGAAGGAGAAGGAGAAGATGAAGTCTGGAGGGTGAATCAGAAGAAGTAGAAGAAGGAGAAGGAGAAGGTGAGGTCTGGAGGGTGAAGCAGAAGAAGTAGAAGAAGGAGAAGGAGAAGGTGAAGTCAGGAGGGTGAATCAGAAGAAGCAGAAGAAGGAGAAGGAGAAGGTGAAGTTAGGAGGGTGAATCAGAAGAAGCAGAAGAAGGAGAAGGAGAAGGTGAAGTCAAGGGGGTGAAGCAGAAGAAGTAGAAGAAGGAGAAGGAGAAGGTGAAGTCAGGAAGGTGAAGCAGAAGAATCAGAAGAAGGAGAAGGAGAAGGTGAAGTCTGGCGGGCGCAGCAGAAGAAGCAGAAGAAGGAGAAGGAGAAGGTGAAGTCTGGAGGGTGAAGCAGAAGAAGCAGAAGAAGGAGAAGGAGAAGGTGAAGTCTGGAGGGTGAATCAGAAGAAGTAGAAGAAGGAGAAGGAGAAGGTGAAGTCAGGAGGGTGAAGCAGAAGAAGCAGAAGAAGGAGAAGGAGAAGGTGAAGTCTGGAGGGTGAAGCAGAAGAAGCAGAAGAAGGAGAAGGAGAAGGTGAAGTCTGGAGGGTGAAGCAGAAGAAGTAGAAGAAGGAGAAGGAGAAGGTGAAGTCTGGAGGGTGAAGCAGAAGAAGCAGAAGAAGGAGAAGGAGAAGGTGAAGTCTGGAGGGTGAATCAGAAGGAGTAGAAGAAGGAGAAGGAGAAGGTGAAGTCAGGAGGGTGAAGCAGAAGAAGCAGAAGAAGGAGAAGGAGAAGGTGAAGTCTGGAGGGTGAAGCAGAAGAAGCAGAAGAAGGAGAAGGAGAAGGTGAAGTCTGGAGGGTGAATCAGAAGAAGCAGAAGAAGGAGAAGGAGAAGGTGAAGTCTGGAGGGTGAATCAGAAGAAGTAGAAGAAGGAGAAGGAGAAGGTGAAGTCTGGAGGGTGAATCAGAAGAAGTAGAAGAAGGAGAAGGAGAAGGTGAAGTCTGGAGGGTGAATCAGAAGAAGCAGAAGAAGGAGAAGGAGAAGGTGAAGTCTGGAGGGTGAATCAGAAGAAGCAGAAGAAGGAGAAGGAGAAGATGAAGTCTGGAGGGTGAATCAGAAGAAGTAGAAGAAGGAGAAGGAGATGGTGAGGTCTGGAGGGTGAATCAGAAGAAGCAGAAGAAGGAGAAGGAGAAGGTGAAGTCTGGAGGGTGAATCAGAAGAAGCAGAAGAAGGAGAAGGAGATGGTGCAGTCTGGAGGGTGAATCAGAAGAAGTAGAAGAAGGAGAAGGAGAAGGTGAAGTCTGGAGGGTGAATCAGAAGAAGTAGAAGAAGGAGAAGGAGAAGGTGAAGTCTGGAGGGTGAATCAGAAGAAGCAGAAGAAGGAGAAGGAGAAGGTGAAGTCTGGAGGGTGGATCAGAAGAAGCAGATTAAGGAGAAGGAGAAGGTGAAGTCTGGAGGGTGAATCAGAAGAGGCAGAAGAAGGAGAAGGGGAAGGTGAAGTCTGGAGGGTGAATCAGAAGAAGTAGAAGAAGGAGAAGGAGAAGGTGAAGTCTGGAGGGTGAAGCAGAAGAAGTAGAAGAAGGAGAAGAAGAAGGTGAAGTCAGGAGGGTGAATCAGAAGAAGTAGAAGAAGGAGAAGGAGAAGGTGAAGTCAGGAGGGTGAATCAGAAGAAGCAGAAGAAGGAGAAGGAGAAGGTGAAATCTGGAGGGTGAATCAGAAGAATCAGAAGTAGGAGAAGGAGAAGGTGAAGTCTGGAGGGTGAATCAGAAGAAGCAGAAGAAAGAGAAGGAGAAGGTGAAGTCTGGAGGGTGAAGCAGAAGAAGCAGAAGAAGGAGAAGGAGAAGGTGAAGACTGGAGGGTGAATCAGAAGAAGTAGAAGAAGGAGAAGGAGAAACTGAAGTCTGGAGGGTGAATCAGAAGAAGTAGAAGAAGGAGAAGGAGAAGGTGAAGTCTGGAGGGTGAATCAGAAGAAGCAGAAGAAGGAGAAGGAGAAGGTGAAGTCTGGAGGGTGAATCAGAAGAAGTAGAAGAAGGAGAAGGAGAAGGTGAGGTCTGGGGGGTGAATCAGAAGAAGCAGAAGAAGGAGAAGGAGAAGGTGAAGTCAGGGGGGTGAAGCAGAAGAAGTAGAAGAAGGAGAAGGAGAAGGTGAAGTCTGGAGGGTGAAGCAGAAGAAGCAGAAGAAGGAGAAGGAGAAGGTGAAGTCTGGAGGGTGAATCAGAAGAAGTAGAAGAAGGAGAAGGAGAAGGTGAAGTCAGGAGGGTGAAGCAGAAGAAGCAGAAGAAGGAGAAGGAGAAGGTGAAGTCTGGAGGGTGAAGCAGAAGAAGCAGAAGAAGGAGAAGGAGAAGGTGAAGTCTGGAGGGTGAATCAGAAGAAGCAGAAGAAGGAGAAGGAGAAGGTGAAGTCAGGAGGGTGAATCAGAAGAAGCAGAAGAAGGAGAAGGAGAAGGTAAAGTTAGGAGGGTGAATCAGAAGAAGCAGAAGAAGGAGAAGGAGAAGGTGATTCAGGAGGGTGAATCAGAAGAAGCAGAAGAAGGAGAAGGAGAAGGTGAAGACTGGAGGGTGAATCAGAAGAAGTAGAAGAAGCAGAAGGAGAAGGTGAAGTCTGGAGAGTGAATCAGAAGAAGTAGAAGAAGGAGAAGGAGAAGGTGAAGTCTGGAGGGTGAATCAGAAGAAGCAGAAGAAGGAGAAGGAGAAGGTGAAGAGTGGAGGGTGAATCAGAAGAAGTAGAAGAAGGAGAAGGAGAAGATGAAGTCTGGAGGGTGAATCAGAAGAAGTAGAAGAAGGAGAAGGAGAAGGTGAGGTCTGGAGGGTGAAGCAGAAGAAGTAGAAGAAGGAGAAGGAGAAGGTGAAGTCAGGAGGGTGAATCAGAAGAAGCAGAAGAAGGAGAAGGAGAAGGTGAAGTTAGGAGGGTGAATCAGAAGAAGCAGAAGAAGGAGAAGGAGAAGGTGAAGTCAAGGGGGTGAAGCAGAAGAAGTAGAAGAAGGAGAAGGAGAAGGTGAAGTCAGGAAGGTGAAGCAGAAGAATCAGAAGAAGGAGAAGGAGAAGGTGAAGTCTGGCGGGCGCAGCAGAAGAAGCAGAAGAAGGAGAAGGAGAAGGTGAAGTCTGGAGGGTGAAGCAGAAGAAGCAGAAGAAGGAGAAGGAGAAGGTGAAGTCTGGAGGGTGAATCAGAAGAAGTAGAAGAAGGAGAAGGAGAAGGTGAAGTCAGGAGGGTGAAGCAGAAGAAGCAGAAGAAGGAGAAGGAGAAGGTGAAGTCTGGAGGGTGAAGCAGAAGAAGCAGAAGAAGGAGAAGGAGAAGGTGAAGTCTGGAGGGTGAAGCAGAAGAAGTAGAAGAAGGAGAAGGAGAAGGTGAAGTCTGGAGGGTGAAGCAGAAGAAGCAGAAGAAGGAGAAGGAGAAGGTGAAGTCTGGAGGGTGAATCAGAAGGAGTAGAAGAAGGAGAAGGAGAAGGTGAAGTCAGGAGGGTGAAGCAGAAGAAGCAGAAGAAGGAGAAGGAGAAGGTGAAGTCTGGAGGGTGAAGCAGAAGAAGCAGAAGAAGGAGAAGGAGAAGGTGAAGTCTGGAGGGTGAATCAGAAGAAGCAGAAGAAGGAGAAGGAGAAGGTGAAGTCTGGAGGGTGAATCAGAAGAAGTAGAAGAAGGAGAAGGAGAAGGTGAAGTCTGGAGGGTGAATCAGAAGAAGTAGAAGAAGGAGAAGGAGAAGGTGAAGTCTGGAGGGTGAATCAGAAGAAGCAGAAGAAGGAGAAGGAGAAGGTGAAGTCTGGAGGGTGAATCAGAAGAAGCAGAAGAAGGAGAAGGAGAAGATGAAGTCTGGAGGGTGAATCAGAAGAAGTAGAAGAAGGAGAAGGAGATGGTGAGGTCTGGAGGGTGAATCAGAAGAAGCAGAAGAAGGAGAAGGAGAAGGTGAAGTCTGGAGGGTGAATCAGAAGAAGCAGAAGAAGGAGAAGGAGATGGTGCAGTCTGGAGGGTGAATCAGAAGAAGTAGAAGAAGGAGAAGGAGAAGGTGAAGTCTGGAGGGTGAATCAGAAGAAGTAGAAGAAGGAGAAGGAGAAGGTGAAGTCTGGAGGGTGAATCAGAAGAAGCAGAAGAAGGAGAAGGAGAAGGTGAAGTCTGGAGGGTGGATCAGAAGAAGCAGATTAAGGAGAAGGAGAAGGTGAAGTCTGGAGGGTGAATCAGAAGAGGCAGAAGAAGGAGAAGGGGAAGGTGAAGTCTGGAGGGTGAATCAGAAGAAGTAGAAGAAGGAGAAGGAGAAGGTGAAGTCTGGAGGGTGAAGCAGAAGAAGTAGAAGAAGGAGAAGAAGAAGGTGAAGTCAGGAGGGTGAATCAGAAGAAGTAGAAGAAGGAGAAGGAGAAGGTGAAGTCAGGAGGGTGAATCAGAAGAAGCAGAAGAAGGAGAAGGAGAAGGTGAAATCTGGAGGGTGAATCAGAAGAATCAGAAGTAGGAGAAGGAGAAGGTGAAGTCTGGAGGGTGAATCAGAAGAAGCAGAAGAAAGAGAAGGAGAAGGTGAAGTCTGGAGGGTGAAGCAGAAGAAGCAGAAGAAGGAGAAGGAGAAGGTGAAGACTGGAGGGTGAATCAGAAGAAGTAGAAGAAGGAGAAGGAGAAACTGAAGTCTGGAGGGTGAATCAGAAGAAGTAGAAGAAGGAGAAGGAGAAGGTGAAGTCTGGAGGGTGAATCAGAAGAAGCAGAAGAAGGAGAAGGAGAAGGTGAAGTCTGGAGGGTGAATCAGAAGAAGTAGAAGAAGGAGAAGGAGAAGGTGAGGTCTGGGGGGTGAATCAGAAGAAGCAGAAGAAGGAGAAGGAGAAGGTGAAGTCAGGGGGGTGAAGCAGAAGAAGTAGAAGAAGGAGAAGGAGAAGGTGAAGTCTGGAGGGTGAAGCAGAAGAAGCAGAAGAAGGAGAAGGAGAAGGTGAAGTCTGGAGGGTGAATCAGAAGAAGTAGAAGAAGGAGAAGGAGAAGGTGAAGTCAGGAGGGTGAAGCAGAAGAAGCAGAAGAAGGAGAAGGAGAAGGTGAAGTCTGGAGGGTGAAGCAGAAGAAGCAGAAGAAGGAGAAGGAGAAGGTGAAGTCTGGAGGGTGAATCAGAAGAAGCAGAAGAAGGAGAAGGAGAAGGTGAAGTCAGGAGGGTGAATCAGAAGAAGCAGAAGAAGGAGAAGGAGAAGGTAAAGTTAGGAGGGTGAATCAGAAGAAGCAGAAGAAGGAGAAGGAGAAGGTGAAGTCAGAGGGGTGAAGCAGAAGAAGTAGAAGAAGGAGAAGGAGAAGGTGAAGTCAGGAGGGTGAATCAGAAGAAGTCGAAGAAGGAGAAGGAGAAGGTGAAGTCTGGAGGGTGAATCAGAAGAAGCAGAAGAAGGAGAAGGAGAAGGTGAAGTCTGGAGGGAGAAGCAGAAGAAGTAGAAGAAGGAGAAGGAGAAGGTGAAGTCTGCAGGGTGAATCAGAAGAAGTAGAAGAAGGAGAAGGAGAAGGTGAAGTTTGGAGGGTGAATCAGAAGAAGTAGAAGAAGGAGAAGGTGAAGTCAGGAGGGTGAAGCAGAAGAAGCAGAAGAAGGAGAAGGAGAAGGTGAAGTCAGGGGGGTGAAGCAGAAGAAGTAGAAGAAGGAGAAGGAGAAGGTGAAGTCAGGAGGGTGAATCAGAAGAAGTAGAAGAAGGAGAAGTAGAAGGTGAAGTCAGGAGGGTGAATCAGAAGAAGCAGAAGAAGGAGAAGGAGAAGGTGAAGTCTGGAGGGTGAATCAGAAGAATCAGAAGAAGGAGAAGGAGAAGGTGAAGTCTGGAGGGTGAATCAGAAGAAGCAGAAGAAAGAGAAGGAGAAGGTGAAGTCTGGAGGGTGAAGCAGAAGAAGCAGAAGAAGGAGAAGGAGAAGGTGAAGACTGGAGGGTGAATCAGCAGAAGTAGAAGAAGGAGAAGGAGAAACTGAAGTATGGAGGGTGAATCAGAAGAAGTAGAAGAAGGAGAAGGAGAAGGTGAAGTCTGGAGGGTGAATCAGAAGAAGCAGAAGAAGGAGAAGGAGAAGGTGAAGTCTGGAGGGTGAATCAGAAGAAGCAGAAGAAGGAGAAGGAGAAGATGAAGTCTGGAGGGTGAATCAGAAGAAGTAGAAGAAGGAGAAGGAGAAGGTGAGGTCTGGGGGGTGAATCAGAAGAAGCAGAAGAAGGAGAAGGAGAAGGTGAAGTCTGGAGGGTGAATCAGAAGAAGCAGAAGAAGGAGAAGGAGAAGGTGAAGTCTGGAGGGTGAATCAGAAGAAGCAGAGGAAGGAGAAGGAGAAGGTGAAGTCAGGAGGGTGAATCAGAAGAAGCAGAAGAAGGAGAAGGAGAAGGTGAAGTTAGGAGGGTGAATCAGAAGAAGCAGAAGAAGGAGAAGGAGAAGGTGAAGTCAGGGGGGTGAAGCAGAAGAAGTATAAGAAGGAGAAGGAGAAGGTGAAGTCTGGAGGGTGAAGCAGAAGAAGCAGAAGAAGGAGAAGGAGAAGGTGAAGTCTGGAGGGTGAATCAGAAGAAGTAGAAGAAGGAGAAGGAGATGGTGAAGTCAGGAGGGTGAAGCAGAAGAAGCAGAAGAAGGAGAAGGAGAAGGTGAAGTCCGGAGGGTGAAGCAGAAGAAGCAGAAGAAGGAGAAGGAGAAGGTGAAGTCTGGAGGGCGAAGCAGAAGAAGCAGAAGAAGGAGAAGGAGAAGGTGAAGTCTGGACGGTGAAGCAGAAGAAGCAGAAGAAGGAGAAGGAGAAGGTGAAGTCTGGAGGGTGAATCAGAAGAAGTAGAAGAAGGAGAAGGAGAAGGTGAAGTCAGGAGGGTGAAGCAGAAGAAGCAGAAGAAGGAGAAGGAGAAGGTGAAGTCTGGAGGGTGAAGCAGAAGAAGCAGAAGAAGGAGAAGGAGAAGGTGAAGTCTGGAGGGTGAAGCAGAAGAAGCAGAAGAAGGAGAAGGAGAAGGTGAAGTCAGGAGGGTGAATCAGAAGAAGTAGAAGAAGGAGAAGGAGAAGGTGAAGTCTGGAGGGTGAATCAGAAGAAGCAGAAGAAGGAGAAGGAGAAGGTGAAGTCTGGAGGGAGAAGCAGAAGAAGTAGAAGAAGGAGAAGGAGAAGGTGAAGTCTGCAGGGTGAATCAGAAGAAGTAGAAGAAGGAGAAGGAGAAGGTGAAGTTTGGAGGGTGAATCAGAAGAAGTAGAAGAAGGAGAAGAGAAGGTGAAGTCTGGAGGGTGAATCAGAAGAAGCAGAAGAAGGAGAAGGAGAAGGTGAAGTCTGGAGGGTGAATCAGAAGAAGTAGAAGAAGGAGAAGGAGAAGGTTTAGTCTGGAGGGTGAATCAGAAGAAGTAGACGAAGGAGAAGGAGAATGTTAAGTCTGGAGGGTGAATCAGAAGAAGCAGAAGCAGGAGAAGGAGAAGGTGAAGTCTGGAGGGTGAATCAGAAGAAGTACAAGAAGGAGAAGGAGAAGGTGAAGTCAGGAGGGTGAATCAGAAGAAGTAGAAGAAGGAGAAGGAGAAGGTGAAGTCTGGAGGGTGAATCAGAAGAAGTAGAAGAAGGAGAAGGAGAAGGTGAAGTCTGGAGGGTGAATCAGAAGAAGTAGAAGAAGGAGAAGGAGAAGGTGAAGTCTGGAGGGTGAATCAGAAGAAGCAGAAGAAGGAGAAGGAGAAGGTGAAGTCTGGAGAGAGAAGCAGAAGAAGTAGAAGAAGGAGAAGGAGAAGGTGAAGTCTGCAGGGTGAATCAGAAGAAGTAGAAGAAGGAGAAGGAGAAGGTGAAGTTTGGAGGGTGAATCAGAAGAAGTAGAAGAAGGAGAAGAGAAGGTGAAGTCTGGAGGGTGAATCAGAAGAAGCAGAAGAAGGAGAAGGAGAAGGTGAAGTCTGGAGGGTGAATCAGAAGAAGTAGAAGAAGGAGAAGGAGAAGGTTTAGTCTGTAGGGTGAATCAGAAGAAGTAGACGAAGGAGAAGGAGAATGTTAAGTCTGGAGGGTGAATCAGAAGAAGCAGAAGCAGGAGAAGGAGAAGGTGAAGTCTGGAGGGTGAATCAGAAGAAGTAGAAGAAGGAGAAGGAGAAGGTGAAGTCAGGAGGGTGAAGCAGAAGAAGCAGAAGAAGGAGAAGGAGAAGGTGAAGTCTGGAGGGTGAAGCAGAAGAAGCAGAAGAAGGAGAAGGAGAAGGTGAAGTCTGGAGGGTGAAGCAGAAGAAGCAGAAGAAGGAGAAGGAGAAGGTGAAGTCAGGAGGGTGAATCAGAAGAAGTAGAAGAAGGAGAAGGAGAAGGTGAAGTCTGGAGGGTGAATCAGAAGAAGTAGAAGAAGGAGAAGGAGAAGGTGAAGTCTGGAGGGTGAATCAGAAGAAGTAGAAG
The DNA here is from genome assembly GCF_052327205.1 of Somniosus microcephalus. Classification (NCBI taxonomy): domain Eukaryota; kingdom Metazoa; phylum Chordata; class Chondrichthyes; order Squaliformes; family Somniosidae; genus Somniosus; species Somniosus microcephalus. The sequence continues at coordinate 694,529 of NW_028225299.1, forward strand.
AAGGAGAAGGAGAAGGTGAAGTCTGGAGGGTGAATCAGAAGAAGCAGAAGAAGGAGAAGGAGAAGGTGAAGTCTGGAGGGAGAAGCAGAAGAAGTAGAAGAAGGAGAAGGAGAAGGTGAAGTCTGCAGGGTGAATCAGAAGAAGTAGAAGAAGGAGAAGGAGAAGGTGAAGTTTGGAGGGTGAATCAGAAGAAGTAGAAGAAGGAGAAGAGAAGGTGAAGTCTGGAGGGTGAATCAGAAGAAGCAGAAGAAGGAGAAGGAGAAGGTGAAGTCTGGAGGGTGAATCAGAAGAAGTAGAAGAAGGAGAAGGAGAAGGTTTAGTCTGGAGGGTGAATCAGAAGAAGTAGACGAAGGAGAAGGAGAATGTTAAGTCTGGAGGGTGAATCAGAAGAAGCAGAAGCAGGAGAAGGAGAAGGTGAAGTCTGGAGGGTGAATCAGAAGAAGTACAAGAAGGAGAAGGAGAAGGTGAACTCAGGAGGGTGAATCAGAAGAAGTAGAAGAAGGAGAAGGAGAAGGTGAAGTCTGGAGGGTGAATCAGAAGAAGTAGAAGAAGGAGAAGGAGAAGGTGAAGTCTGGAGGGTGAATCAGAAGAAGTAGAAGAAGGAGAAGGAGAAGGTGAAGTCTGGAGGGTGAATCAGAAGAAGCAGAAGAAGGAGAAGGAGAAGGTGAAGTCTGGAGAGAGAAGCAGAAGAAGTAGAAGAAGGAGAAGGAGAAGGTGAAGTCTGCAGGGTGAATCAGAAGAAGTAGAAGAAGGAGAAGGAGAAGGTGAAGTTTGGAGGGTGAATCAGAAGAAGTAGAAGAAGGAGAAGAGAAGGTGAAGTCTGGAGGGTGAATCAGAAGAAGCAGAAGAAGGAGAAGGAGAAGGTGAAGTCTGGAGGGTGAATCAGAAGAAGTAGAAGAAGGAGAAGGAGAAGGTTTAGTCTGGAGGGTGAATCAGAAGAAGTAGACGAAGGAGAAGGAGAATGTTAAGTCTGGAGGGTGAATCAGAAGAAGCAGAAGCAGGAGAAGGAGAAGGTGAAGTCTGGAGGGTGAATCAGAAGAAGTACAAGAAGGAGAAGGAGAAGGTGAAGTCTGGAGGGTGAATCAGAAGAAGCAGAAGAAGGAGAAAGAGAAGGTGAAGTCTGGAGGGTGAATCAGAAGAAGCAGAAGAAGGAGAAGGAGAAGGTGAAGTCTGGAGGGTGAATCAGAAGAAGCAGAAGAAGTAGAAGGAGAAGGTGAAGTCTGGAGGGTGAATCAGACGAAGTAGAACAAGGAGAAGGAGAAGGTGAAGTCAGGAGGGTCAATCAGAAGAATCAGAAGAAGGAGAAGGAGAAGGTGAAGTCTGGAGGGCGAATCAGAAGAAGCAGAAGAAGGAGAAAGAGAAGGTGAAGTCTGGAGGGTGAATCAGAAGAAGCAGAAGAAGGAGAAGGAGAAGGTGAAGTCTGGAGGGTGAATCAGAAGAAGCAGAAGAAGTAGAAGGAGAAGGTGTAGTCTGGAGGGTGAATCAGAAGAAGTAGAAGAAGGAGAAGGAGAAGGTGAAGTTTGGAGGGTGAATCAGAAGAAGTAGAAGAAGGAGAAGAGAAGGTGAAGTCTGGAGGGTGAATCAGAAGAAGCAGAAGAAGGAGAAGGAGAAGGTGAAGTCTGGAGGGTGAATCAGAAGAAGCAGAAGAAGTAGAAGGAGAAGGTGAAGTCTGCAGGGTGAATCAGAAGAAGTAGAAGAAGGAGAAGGAGAAGGTGAAGTTTCGAGGGTGAATCAGAAGAAGTAGAAGAAGGAGAAGAGAAGGTGAAGTCTGGAGGGTGAATCAGAAGAAGCAGAAGAAGGAGAAGGAGAAGGTGAAGTCTGGAGGGTGAATCAGAAGAAGCAGAAGAAGTAGAAGGAGAAGGTGAAGTCTGCAGGGTGAATCAGAAGAAGTAGAAGAAGGAGAAGGAGAAGGTGAAGTTTGGAGGGTGAATCAGAAGAAGTAGAAGAAGGAGAAGAGAAGGTGAAGTCTGGAGGTTGAATCAGAAGAAGCAGAAGAAGGAGAAGGAGAAGGTGAAGTCTGGAGGGTGAATCAGAAGAAGCAGAAGAAGTAGAAGGAGAAGGTGAAGTCTGCAGGGTGAATCAGAAGAAGTAGAAGAAGGAGAAGGAGAAGGTGAAGTTTGGAGGGTGAATCAGAAGAAGTAGAAGAAGGAGAAGAGAAGGTGAAGTCTGGAGGGTGAATCAGAAGAAGCAGAAGAAGTAGAAGGAGAAGGTGAAGTCTGCAGGGTGAATCAGAAGAAGTAGAAGAAGGAGAAGGAGAAGGTGAAGTTTGGAGGGTGAATCAGAAGAAGGAGAAGAAGGAGAAGAGAAGGTGAAGTCTGGAGGGTGAATCAGAAGAAGCAGAAGAAGGAGAAGGAGAAGGTGAAGTCTGGAGGGTAAATCAGAAGAAGCAGAAGAAGTAGAAGGAGAAGGTGAAGTCTGCAGGGTGAATCAGAAGAAGTAGAAGAAGGAGAAGGAGAAGGTGAAGTTTGGAGGGTGAAGCAGAAGAAGCAGAAGAAGGAGAAGGAGAAGGTGAAGTCTGGAGGGTGAATCAGAAGAAGCAGAAGAAGGAGAAGGAGAAGATGAAGTCTGGAGGGTGAATCAGAAGAAGTAGAAGAAGGAGAAGGAGATGGTGAGGTCTGGAGGGTGAATCAGAAGAAGCAGAAGAAGGAGAAGGAGAAGGTGAAGTCTGGAGGGTGAATCAGAAGAAGTAGAAGAAGGAGAAGGAGAAGGTGAAGTCTGGAGGGTGAATCAGAAGAAGCAGAAGAAGGAGAAGGAGAAGGTGAAGTCTGGAGGGTGAATCAGAAGAAGCAGAAGAAGGAGAAGGAGAAGATGAAGTCTGGAGGGTGAATCAGAAGAAGTAGAAGAAGGAGAAGGAGATGGTGAGGTCTGGAGGGTGAATCAGAAGAAGCAGAAGAAGGAGAAGGAGAAGGTGAAGTCTGGAGGGTGAATCAGAAGAAGCAGAAGAAGGAGAAGGAGATGGTGCAGTCTGGAGGGTGAATCAGAAGAAGTAGAAGAAGGAGAAGGAGAAGGTGAAGTCTGGAGGGTGAATCAGAAGAAGTAGAAGAAGGAGAAGGAGAAGGTGAAGTCTGGAGGGTGAATCAGAAGAAGCAGAAGAAGGAGAAGGAGAAGGTGAAGTCTGGAGGGTGGATCAGAAGAAGCAGATTAAGGAGAAGGAGAAGGTGAAGTCTGGAGGGTGAATCAGAAGAGGCAGAAGAAGGAGAAGGAGAAGGTGAAGTCTGGAGGGTGAATCAGAAGAAGTAGAAGAAGGAGAAGGAGAAGGTGAAGTCTGGAGGGTGAAGCAGAAGAAGTAGAAGAAGGAGAAGAAGAAGGTGAAGTCAGGAGGGTGAATCAGAAGAAGTAGAAGAAGGAGAAGGAGAAGGTGAAGTCAGGAGGGTGAATCAGAAGAAGCAGAAGAAGGAGAAGGAGAAGGTGAAATCTGGAGGGTGAATCAGAAGAATCAGAAGTAGGAGAAGGAGAAGGTGAAGTCTGGAGGGTGAATCAGAAGAAGCAGAAGAAAGAGAAGGAGAAGGTGAAGTCTGGAGGGTGAAGCAGAAGAAGCAGAAGAAGGAGAAGGAGAAGGTGAAGACTGGAGGGTGAATCAGAAGAAGTAGAAGAAGGAGAAGGAGAAACTGAAGTCTGGAGGGTGAATCAGAAGAAGTAGAAGAAGGAGAAGGAGATGGTGAAGTCTGGAGGGTGAATCAGAAGAAGCAGAAGAAGGAGAAGGAGAAGGTGAAGTCTGGAGGGTGAATCAGAAGAAGTAGAAGAAGGAGAAGGAGAAGGTGAGGTCTGGGGGGTGAATCAGAAGAAGCAGAAGAAGGAGAAGGAGAAGGTGAAGTCAGGGGGGTGAAGCAGAAGAAGTAGAAGAAGGAGAAGGAGAAGGTGAAGTCTGGAGGGTGAAGCAGAAGAAGCAGAAGAAGGAGAAGGAGAAGGTGAAGTCTGGAGGGTGAATCAGAAGAAGTAGAAGAAGGAGAAGGAGAAGGTGAAGTCAGGAGGGTGAAGCAGAAGAAGCAGAAGAAGGAGAAGGAGAAGGTGAAGTCTGGAGGGTGAAGCAGAAGAAGCAGAAGAAGGAGAAGGAGAAGGTGAAGTCTGGAGGGTGAATCAGAAGAAGCAGAAGAAGGAGAAGGAGAAGGTGAAGTCAGGAGGGTGAATCAGAAGAAGCAGAAGAAGGAGAAGGAGAAGGTAAAGTTAGGAGGGTGAATCAGAAGAAGCAGAAGAAGGAGAAGGAGAAGGTGAAGTCAGAGGGGTGAAGCAGAAGAAGTAGAAGAAGGAGAAGGAGAAGGTGAAGTCAGGAGGGTGAATCAGAAGAAGTAGAAGAAGGAGAAGGAGAAGGTGAAGTCTGGAGGGTGAATCAGAAGAAGCAGAAGAAGGAGAAGGAGAAGGTGAAGTCTGGAGGGAGAAGCAGAAGAAGTAGAAGAAGGAGAAGGAGAAGGTGAAGTCTGCAGGGTGAATCAGAAGAAGTAGAAGAAGGAGAAGGAGAAGGTGAAGTTTGGAGGGTGAATCAGAAGAAGTAGAAGAAGGAGAAGGAGAAGGTGAAGTCAGGAGGGTGAAGCAGAAGAAGCAGAAGAAGGAGAAGGAGAAGGTGAAGTCAGGGGGGTGAAGCAGAAGAAGTAGAAGAAGGAGAAGGAGAAGGTGAAGTCAGGAGGGTGAATCAGAAGAAGTAGAAGAAGGAGAAGTAGAAGGTGAAGTCAGGAGGGTGAATCAGAAGAAGCAGAAGAAGGAGAAGGAGAAGGTGAAGTCTGGAGGGTGAATCAGAAGAATCAGAAGAAGGAGAAGGAGAAGGTGAAGTCTGGAGGGTGAATCAGAAGAAGCAGAAGAAAGAGAAGGAGAAGGTGAAGTCTGGAGGGTGAAGCAGAAGAAGCAGAAGAAGGAGAAGGAGAAGGTGAAGACTGGAGGGTGAATCAGAAGAAGTAGAAGAAGGAGAAGGAGAAACTGAAGTATGGAGGGTGAATCAGAAGAAGTAGAAGAAGGAGAAGGAGAAGGTGAAGTCTGGAGGGTGAATCAGAAGAAGCAGAAGAAGGAGAAGGAGAAGGTGAAGTCTGGAGGGTGAATCAGAAGAAGCAGAAGAAGGAGAAGGAGAAGATGAAGTCTGGAGGGTGAATCAGAAGAAGTAGAAGAAGGAGAAGGAGAAGGTGAGGTCTGGGGGGTGAATCAGAAGAAGCAGAAGAAGGAGAAGGAGAAGGTGAAGTCTGGAGGGTGAATCAGAAGAAGCAGAAGAAGGAGAAGGAGAAGGTGAAGTCTGGAGGGTGAATCAGAAGAAGCAGAAGAAGGAGAAGGAGATGGTGAAGTCAGGAGGGTGAATCAGAAGAAGCAGAAGAAGGAGAAGGAGAAGGTGAAGTTAGGAGGGTGAATCAGAAGAAGCAGAAGAAGGAGAAGGAGAAGGTGAAGTCAGGGGGGTGAAGCAGAAGAAGTATAAGAAGGAGAAGGAGAAGGTGAAGTCTGGAGGGTGAAGCAGAAGAAGCAGAAGAAGGAGAAGGAGAAGGTGAAGTCTGGAGGGTGAATCAGAAGAAGTAGAAGAAGGAGAAGGAGATGGTGAAGTCAGGAGGGTGAAGCAGAAGAAGCAGAAGAAGGAGAAGGAGAAGGTGAAGTCCGGAGGGTGAAGCAGAAGAAGCAGAAGAAGGAGAAGGAGAAGGTGAAGTCTGGAGGGCGAAGCAGAAGAAGCAGAAGAAGGAGAAGGAGAAGGTGAAGTCTGGACGGTGAAGCAGAAGAAGCAGAAGAAGGAGAAGGAGAAGGTGAAGTCTGGAGGGTGAATCAGAAGAAGTAGAAGAAGGAGAAGGAGAAGGTGAAGTCAGGAGGGTGAAGCAGAAGAAGCAGAAGAAGGAGAAGGAGAAGGTGAAGTCTGGAGGGTGAAGCAGAAGAAGCAGAAGAAGGAGAAGGAGAAGGTGAAGTCTGGAGGGTGAAGCAGAAGAAGCAGAAGAAGGAGAAGGAGAAGGTGAAGTCAGGAGGGTGAATCAGAAGAAGTAGAAGAAGGAGAAGGAGAAGGTGAAGTCTGGAGGGTGAATCAGAAGAAGTAGAAGAAGGAGAAGGAGAAGGTGAAGTCTGCAGGGTGAATCAGAAGAAGTAGAAGAAGGAGAAGGAGAAGGTGAAGTCTGGAGGGTCAATCAGAAGAAGCAGAAGAAGGAGAAGGAGAAGGTGAAGTCTGGAGGGAGAAGCAGAAGAAGTAGAAGAAGGAGAAGGAGAAGGTGAAGTCTGCAGGGTGAATCAGAAGAAGTAGAAGAAGGAGAAGGAGAAGGTGAAGTTTGGAGGGTGAATCAGAAGAAGTAGAAGAAGGAGAAGAGAAGGTGAAGTCTGGAGGGTGAATCAGAAGAAGCAGAAGAAGGAGAAGGAGAAGGTGAAGTCTGGAGGGTGAATCAGAAGAAGTAGAAGAAGGAGAAGGAGAAGGTTTAGTCTGGAGGGTGAATCAGAAGAAGTAGACGAAGGAGAAGGAGAATGTTAAGTCTGGAGGGTGAATCAGAAGAAGCAGAAGCAGGAGAAGGAGAAGGTGAAGTCTGGAGGGTGAATCAGAAGAAGTACAAGAAGGAGAATGAGAAGGTGAAGTCAGGAGGGTGAATCAGAAGAAGTAGAAGAAGGAGAAGGAGAAGGTGAAGTCTGGAGGGTGAATCAGAAGAAGTAGAAGAAGGAGAAGGAGAAGGTGAAGTCTGGAGGGTGAATCAGAAGAAGTAGAAGAAGGAGAAGGAGAAGGTGAAGTCTGGAGGGTGAATCAGAAGAAGCAGAAGAAGGAGAAGGAGAAGGTGAAGTCTGGAGAGAGAAGCAGAAGAAGTAGAAGAAGGAGAAGGAGAAGGTGAAGTCTGCAGGGTGAATCAGAAGAAGTAGAAGAAGGAGAAGGAGAAGGTGAAGTTTGGAGGGTGAATCAGAAGAAGTAGAAGAAGGAGAAGAGAAGGTGAAGTCTGGAGGGTGAATCAGAAGAAGCAGAAGAAGGAGAAGGAGAAGGTGAAGTCTGGAGGGTGAATCAGAAGAAGTAGAAGAAGGAGAAGGAGAAGGTTTAGTCTGGAGGGTGAATCAGAAGAAGTAGAGGAAGGAGAAGGAGAATGTTAAGTCTGGAGGGTGAATCAGAAGAAGCAGAAGCAGGAGAAGGAGAAGGTGAAGTCTGGAGGGTGAATCAGAAGAAGTACAAGAAGGAGAAGGAGAAGGTGAAGTCTGGAGGGTGAATCAGAAGAAGCAGAAGAAGGAGAAAGAGAAGGTGAAGTCTGGAGGGTGAATCAGAAGAAGCAGAAGAAGGAGAAGGAGAAGGTGAAGTCTGGAGGGTGAATCAGAAGAAGCAGAAGAAGTAGAAGGAGAAGGTGAAGTCTGGAGGGTGAATCAGACGAAGTAGAACAAGGAGAAGGAGAAGGTGAAGTCAGGAGGGTCAATCAGAAGAATCAGAAGAAGGAGAAGGAGAAGGTGAAGTCTGGAGGGCGAATCAGAAGAAGCAGAAGAAGGAGAAAGAGAAGGTGAAGTCTGGAGGGTGAATCAGAAGAAGCAGAAGAAGGAGAAGGAGAAGGTGAAGTCTGGAGGGTGAATCAGAAGAAGCAGAAGAAGTAGAAGGAGAAGGTGTAGTCTGGAGGGTGAATCAGAAGAAGTAGAAGAAGGAGAAGGAGAAGGTGAAGTTTGGAGGGTGAATCAGAAGAAGTAGAAGAAGGAGAAGAGAAGGTGAAGTCTGGAGGGTGAATCAGAAGAAGCAGAAGAAGGAGAAGGAGAAGGTGAAGTCTGGAGGGTGAATCAGAAGAAGCAGAAGAAGTAGAAGGAGAAGGTGAAGTCTGCAGGGTGAATCAGAAGAAGTAGAAGAAGGAGAAGGAGAAGGTGAAGTTTGGAGGGTGAATCAGAAGAAGTAGAAGAAGGAGAAGAGAAGGTGAAGTCTGGAGGGTGAATCAGAAGAAGCAGAAGAAGGAGAAGGAGAAGGTGAAGTCTGGAGGGTGAATCAGAAGAAGCAGAAGAAGTAGAAGGAGAAGGTGAAGTCTGCAGGGTGAATCAGAAGAAGTAGAAGAAGGAGAAGGAGAAGGTGAAGTTTGGAGGGTGAATCAGAAGAAGTAGAAGAAGGAGAAGAGAAGGTGAAGTCTGGAGGTTGAATCAGAAGAAGCAGAAGAAGGAGAAGGAGAAGGTGAAGTCTGGAGGGTGAATCAGAAGAAGCAGAAGAAGTAGAAGGAGAAGGTGAAGTCTGCAGGGTGAATCAGAAGAAGTAGAAGAAGGAGAAGGAGAAGGTGAAGTTTGGAGGGTGAATCAGAAGAAGTAGAAGAAGGAGAAGAGAAGGTGAAGTCTGGAGGGTGAATCAGAAGAAGCAGAAGAAGTAGAAGGAGAAGGTGAAGTCTGCAGGGTTAATCAGAAGAAGTAGAAGAAGGAGAAGGAGAAGGTGAAGTTTGGAGGGTGAATCAGAAGAAGTAGAAGAAGGAGAAGAGAAGGTGAAGTCTGGAGGGTGAATCAGAAGAAGCAGAAGAAGGAGAAGGAGAAGGTGAAGTCTGGAGGGTGAATCAGAAGAAGCAGAAGAAGTAGAAGGAGAAGGTGAAGTCTGCAGGGTGAATCAGAAGAAGTAGAAGAAGGAGAAGGAGATGGTGAAGTTTGGAGGGTGAATCAGAAGAAGTAGAAGAAGGAGAAGAGAAGGTGAAGTTTGGAGGGTGAATCAGAAGAAGCAGAAGAAGGAGAAGGAGAAGGTGAAGTCTGGAGTGTGAATCAGAAGAAGCAGAAGAAGTAGAAGGAGAAGGTGAAGTCTGCAGGGTGAATCAGAAGAAGTAGAAGAAGGAGAAGGAGAAGGTGAAGTTTGGAGGGTGAATCAGAAGAAGTAGAAGAAGGAGAAGGAGAAGGTGAAGTCTGGAGGGTGAATCAGAAGAAGCAGAAGAAGGAGAAGGAGAAGGTGAAGTCTGGAGGGTGGATCAGAAGAAGCAGAATAAGGAGAAGGAGAAGGTGAAGTCTGGAGGGTGAATCAGAAGAAGCAGAAGAAGGAGAAGGAGAAGGTGAAGTCTGGAGGGTGAATCAGAAGAAGTAGAAGAAGGAGAAGGAGAAGGTGAAGTCTGGAGGGTGAAGCAGAAGAAATAGAAGAAGGAGAAGAAGAAGGTGAAGTCAGGAGGGTGAATCAGAAGAAGTAGAAGAAGGAGAAGGAGAAGGTGAAGTCAGGAGGGTGAATCAGAAGAAGCAGAAGAAGGAGAAGGAGAAGGTGAAATCTGGAGGGTGAATCAGAAGAATCAGAATTGGGGAAGGAGAAGGTGAAGTCTGGAGGGTGAATCAGAAGAAGCAGAAGAAAGAGAAGGAGAAGGTGAAGTCTGGAGGGTGAAGCAGAAGAAGCAGAAGAAGGAGAAGGAGAAGGTGAAGACTGGAGGGTGAATCAGAAGAAGTAGAAGAAGGAGAAGGAGAAACTGAAGTCTGGAGGGTGTATCAGAAGAAGTAGAAGAAGGAGAAGGAGAAGGTGAAGTCTGGAGGGTGAATCAGAAGAAGCAGAAGAAGGAGAAGGAGAAGGTGAAGTCTGGAGGGTGAATCAGAAGAAGTAGAAGAAGGAGAAGGAGAAGGTGAGGTCTGGGGGGTGAATCAGAAGAAGCAGAAGAAGGAGAAGGAGAAGGTGAAGTCAGGGGGGTGAAGCAGAAGAAGTAGAAGAAAGAGAAGGAGAAGGTGAAGTCTGGAGGGTGAAGCAGAAGAAGCAGAAGAAGGAGAAGGAGAAGGTGAAGTCTGGAGGGTGAATCAGAAGAAGTAGAAGAAGGAGAAGGAGAAGGAGAAGTCAGGAGGGTGAAGCAGAAGAAGCAGAAGAAGGAGAAGGAGAAGGTGAAGTCTGGAGGGTGAAGCAGAAGAAGCAGAAGAAGGAGAAGGAGAAGGTGAAGTCTGGAGGGTGAATCAGAAGAAGTAGAAGAAGGAGAAGGAGATGGTGAAGTTTGGAGGGTGAATCAGAAGAAGTAGAAGAAGGAGAAGAGAAGGTGAAGTTTGGAGGGTGAATCAGAAGAAGCAGAAGAAGGAGAAGGAGAAGGTGAAGTCTGGAGTGTGAATCAGAAGAAGCAGAAGAAGTAGAAGGAGAAGGTGAAGTCTGCAGGGTGAATCAGAAGAAGTAGAAGAAGGAGAAGGAGAAGGTGAAGTTTGGAGGGTGAATCAGAAGAAGTAGAAGAAGGAGAAGGAGAAGGTGAAGTCTGGAGGGTGAATCAGAAGAAGCAGAAGAAGGAGAAGGAGAAGGTGAAGTCTGGAGGGTGGATCAGAAGAAGCAGAATAAGGAGAAGGAGAAGGTGAAGTCTGGAGGGTGAATCAGAAGAAGCAGAAGAAGGAGAAGGAGAAGGTGAAGTCTGGAGGGTGAATCAGAAGAAGTAGAAGAAGGAGAAGGAGAAGGTGAAGTCTGGAGGGTGAAGCAGAAGAAATAGAAGAAGGAGAAGAAGAAGGTGAAGTCAGGAGGGTGAATCAGAAGAAGTAGAAGAAGGAGAAGGAGAAGGTGAAGTCAGGAGGGTGAATCAGAAGAAGCAGAAGAAGGAGAAGGAGAAGGTGAAATCTGGAGGGTGAATCAGAAGAATCAGAATTGGGGAAGGAGAAGGTGAAGTCTGGAGGGTGAATCAGAAGAAGCAGAAGAAAGAGAAGGAGAAGGTGAAGTCTGGAGGGTGAAGCAGAAGAAGCAGAAGAAGGAGAAGGAGAAGGTGAAGACTGGAGGGTGAATCAGAAGAAGTAGAAGAAGGAGAAGGAGAAACTGAAGTCTGGAGGGTGTATCAGAAGAAGTAGAAGAAGGAGAAGGAGAAGGTGAAGTCTGGAGGGTGAATCAGAAGAAGCAGAAGAAGGAGAAGGAGAAGGTGAAGTCTGGAGGGTGAATCAGAAGAAGTAGAAGAAGGAGAAGGAGAAGGTGAGGTCTGGGGGGTGAATCAGAAGAAGCAGAAGAAGGAGAAGGAGAAGGTGAAGTCAGGGGGGTGAAGCAGAAGAAGTAGAAGAAAGAGAAGGAGAAGGTGAAGTCTGGAGGGTGAAGCAGAAGAAGCAGAAGAAGGAGAAGGAGAAGGTGAAGTCTGGAGGGTGAATCAGAAGAAGTAGAAGAAGGAGAAGGAGAAGGAGAAGTCAGGAGGGTGAAGCAGAAGAAGCAGAAGAAGGAGAAGGAGAAGGTGAAGTCTGGAGGGTGAAGCAGAAGAAGCAGAAGAAGGAGAAGGAGAAGGTGAAGTCTGGAGGGTGAATCAGAAGAAGCAGAAGAAGGAGAAGGAGAAGGTGAAGTCAGGAGGGTGAATCAGAAGAAGCAGAAGAAGGAGAAGGAGAAGGTGAAGTTAGGAGGGTGAATCAGAAGAAGCAGAAGAAGGAGAAGGAGAAGGTGAAGTCAGGGGGGTGAAGCAGAAGAAGTAGAAGAAGGAGAAGGAGAAGGTGAAGTCTGGAGGGTGAAGCAGAAGAAGCAGAAGAAGGAGAAGGAGAAGGTGAAGTCTGGAGGGTGAATCAGAAGAAGTAGAAGAAGGAGAAGGAGAAGGTGAAGTCAGGAGGGTGAAGCAGAAGAAGCAGAAGAAGGAGAAGGAGAAGGTGAAGTCAGGGGGGTGAAGCAGAAGAAGTAGAAGAAGGAGAAGGAGAAGGTGAAGTCAGGAGGGTGAATCAGAAGAAGTAGAAGAAGGAGAAGTAGAAGGTGAAGTCAGGAGGGTGAATCAGAAGAAGCAGAAGAAGGAGAAGGAGAAGGTGAAGTCTGGAGGGTGAATCAGAAGAATCAGAAGAAGGAGAAGGAGAAGGTGAAGTCTGGAGGGTGAATCAGAAGAAGCAGAAGAAAGAGAAGGAGAAGGTGAAGTCTGGAGGGTGAAGCAGAAGAAGCAGAAGAAGGAGAAGGAGCAGGTGAAGACTGGAGGGTGAATCAGAAGAAGTAGAAGAAGGAGAAGGAGTAACTGAAGTCTGGAGGGTGAATCAGAAGAAGTAGAAGAAGGAGAAGGAGAAGGTGAAGTCTGGAGGGTGAATCAGAAGAAGCAGAAGAAGGAGAAGGAGAAGGTGAAGTCTGGAGGGTGAATCAGAAGAAGCAGAAGAAGGAGAAGGAGAAGATGAAGTCTGGAGGGTGAATCAGAAGAAGTAGAAGAAGGAGAAGGAGAAGGTGACGTCTGGGGTGTGAATCAGAAGAAGCAGAAGAAGGAGAAGGAGAAGGTGAAGTCTGGAGGGTGAATCAGAAGAAGCAGAAGAAGGAGAAGGAGAAGGTGAAGTCTGGAGGGTGAATCAGAAGAAGCAGAAGAAGGAGAAGGAGAAGGTGAAGTCAGGAGGGTGAATCAGAAGAAGCAGAAGAAGGAGAAGGAGAAGGTGAAGTTAGGAGGGTGAATCAGAAGAAGCAGAAGAAGGAGAAGGAGAAGGTGAAGTCAGGAGGGTGAAGCAGAAGAAGTAGAAGAAGGAGAAGGAGAAGGTGAAGTCTGGAGGGTGAAGCAGAAGAAGCAGAAGAAGGAGAAGGAGAAGGTGAAGTCTGGAGGGTGAATCAGAAGAAGTAGAAGAAGGAGAAGGAGATGGTGAAGTCAGGAGGGTGAAGCAGAAGAAGCAGAAGAAGGAGAAGGAGAAGGTGAAGTCCGGAGGGTGAAGCAGAAGAAGCAGAAGAAGGAGAAGGAGAAGGTGAAGTCTGGAGGGCGAAGCAGAAGAAGCAGAAGAAGGAGAAGGAGAAGGTGAAGTCTGGACGGTGAAGCAGAAGAAGCAGAAGAAGGAGAAGGAGAAGGTGAAGTCTGGAGGGTGAATCAGAAGAAGTAGAAGAAGGAGAAGGAGAAGGTGAAGTCAGGAGGGTGAAGCAGAAGAAGCAGAAGAAGGAGAAGGAGAAGGTGAAGTCTGGAGGGTGAAGCAGAAGAATCAGAAGAAGGAGAAGGAGAAGGTGAAGTCTGGAGGGTGAAGCAGAAGAAGCAGAAGAAGGAGAAGGAGAAGGTGAAGTCAGGAGGGTGAATCAGAAGAAGTAGAAGAAGGAGAAGGAGAAGGTGAAGTCTGGAGGGTGAATCAGAAGAAGTAGAAGAAGGAGAAGGAGAAGGTGAAGTCTGGAGGGTGAATCAGAAGAAGTAGAAGAAGGAGAAGGAGAAGGTGAAGTCTGGAGGGTGAATCAGAAGAAGCAGAAGAAGGAGAAGGAGAAGGTGAAGTCTGGAGGGAGAAGCAGAAGAAGTAGAAGAAGGAGAAGGAGAAGGTGAAGTCTGCAGGGTGAATCAGAAGAAGTAGAAGAAGGAGAAGGAGAAGGTGAAGTTTGGAGGGTGAATCAGAAGAAGTAGAAGAAGGAGAAGAGAAGGTGAAGTCTGGAGGGTGAATCAGAAGAAGCAGAAGAAGGAGAAGGAGAAGGTGAAGTCTGGAGGGTGAATCAGAAGAAGTAGAAGAAGGAGAAGGAGAAGGTTTAGTCTGGAGGGTGAATCAGAAGAAGTAGACGAAGGAGAAGGAGAATGTTAAGTCTGGAGGGTGAATCAGATGAAGCAGAAGCAGGAGAAGGAGAAGGTGAAGTCTGGAGGGTGAATCAGAAGAAGTACAAGAAGGAGAAGGAGAAGGTGCAGTCTGGAGGGTGAATCAGAAGAAGCAGAAGAAGGAGAAGGAGAAGGTGAAGTCTGGAGGGTGAATCGGAAGAAGCAGAAGAAGGAGAAAGAGAAGGTGAAGTCTGGAGGGTGAATCAGAAGAAGCAGAAGAAGGAGAAGGAGAAGGTGAAGTCTGGAGGGTGAATCAGAAGAAGCAGAAGAAGTAGAAGGAGAAGGTGAAGTCTGGAGGGTGAATCAGAAGAAGTAGAACAAGGAGAAGGAGAAGGTGAAGTCAGGAGGGTCAATCAGAAGAATCAGAAGAAGGAGAAGGAGAAGGTGAAGTCTGGAGGGCGAATCAGAAGAAGCAGAAGAAGGAGAAAGAGAAGGTGAAGTCTGGAGGGTGAATCAGAAGAAGCAGAAGAAGGAGAAGGAGAAGGTGAAGTCTGGAGGGTGAATCAGAAGAAGCAGAAGAAGTAGAAGGAGAAGGTGAAGTCTGGAGGGTGAATCAGAAGAAGTAGAAGAAGGAGAAGGAGAAGGTGAAGTCTGGAGGGTGAATCAGAAGAAGTAGAAGAAGGAGAAGGAGAAGTTGAAGTTTGGAGGGTGAATCAGAAGAAGTAGAAGAAGGAGAAGAGAAGGTGAAGTCTGGAGGGTGAATCAGAAGAAGCAGAAGAAGGAGAAGGAGAAGGTGAAGTCTGGAGGGTGAATCAGAAGAAGCAGAAGAAGTAGAAGGAGAAGGTGAAGTCTGCAGGGTGAATCAGAAGAAGTAGAAGAAGGAGAAGGAGAAGGTGAAGTTTGGAGGGTGAATCAGAAGAAGTAGAAGAAGGAGAAGAGAAGGTGAAGTCTGGAGGGTGAATCAGAAGAAGCAGAAGAAGGAGAAGGAGAAGGTGAAGTCTGGAGGGTGAATCAGAAGAAGCAGAAGAAGTAGAAGGAGAAGGTGAAGTCTGCAGGGTGAATCAGAAGAAGTAGAAGAAGGAGAAGGAGAAGGTGAAGTTTGGAGGGTGAATCAGAAGAAGTAGAAGAAGGAGAAGAGAAGGTGAAGTCTGGAGGGTGAATCAGAAGAAGCAGAAGAAGGAGAAGGAGAAGGTGAAGTCTGGAGGGTGAATCAGAAGAAGCAGAAGAAGTAGAAGGAGAAGGTGAAGTCTGCAGGGTGAATCAGAAGAAGTAGAAGAAGGAGAAGGAGAAGGTGAAGTTTGGAGGGTGAATCAGAAGAAGTAGAAGAAGGAGAAGAGAAGGTGAAGTCTGGAGGGTGAATCAGAAGAAGCAGAAGAAGGAGAAGGAGAAGGTGAAGTCTGGAGGGTGAATCGGAAGAAGCAGAAGAAGTAGAAGGAGAAGGTGAAGTCTGGAGGGTGAATCAGAAGAAGCAGAAGAAGGAGAAGGAGAAGGTGAAGTCTGGAGGGTGAATCAGAAGAAGTAGAAGAAGGAGAAGGAGAAGGTGAGGTCTGGGGGGTGAATCAGAAGAAGCAGAAGAAGGAGAAGGAGAAGGTGAAGTCAGGGGGGTGAAGCAGAAGAAGTAGAAGAAGGAGAAGGAGAAGGTGAAGTCTGGAGGGTGAAGCAGAAGAAGCAGAAGAAGGAGAAGGAGAAGGTGAAGTCTGGAGGGTGAATCAGAAGAAGTAGAAGAAGGAGAAGGAGAAGGTGAAGTCAGGAGGGTGAAGCAGAAGAAGCAGAAGAAGGAGAAGGAGAAGGTGAAGTCTGGAGGGTGAAGCAGAAGAAGCAGAAGAAGGAGAAGGAGAAGGTGAAGTCTGGAGGGTGAATCAGAAGAAGTAGAAGAAGGAGAAGGAGAAGGTGAAGTCAGGAGGGTGAATCAGAAGAAGCAGAAGAAGGAGAAGAAGAAGGTGAAGTTAGGAGGGTGAATCAGAAGAAGCAGAAGAAGGAGAAGGAGAAGGTGAAGTCAGGGGGGTGAAGCAGAAGAAGTAGAAGAAGGAGAAGGAGAAGGTGAAGTCTGGAGGGTGAAGCAGAAGAAGCAGAAGAAGGAGAAGGAGAAGGTGAAGTCTGGAGGGTGAATCAGAAGAAGTAGAAGAAGGAGAAGGAGAAGGTGAAGTCAGGAGGGTGAAGCAGAAGAAGCAGAAGAAGGAGAAGGAGAAGGTGAAGTCAGGGGGGTGAAGCAGAAGAAGTAGAAGAAGGAGAAGGAGAAGGTGAAGTCAGGAGGGTGAATCAGAAGAAGTAGAAGAAGGAGAAGTAGAAGGTGAAGTCAGGAGGGTGAATCAGAAGAAGCAGAAGAAGGAGAAGGAGAAGGTGAAGTCTGGAGGGTGAATCAGAAGAATCAGAAGAAGGAGAAGGAGAAGGTGAAGTCTGGAGGGTGAATCAGAAGAAGCAGAAGAAAGAGAAGGAGAAGGTGAAGTCTGGTGGGTGAAGCAGAAGAAGCAGAAGAAGGAGAAGGAGAAGGTGAAGACTGGAGGGTGAATCAGAAGAAGTAGAAGAAGGAGAAGGAGAAACTGAAGTCTGGAGGGTGAATCAGAAGAAGTAGAAGAAGGAGAAGGAGAAGGTGAAGTCTGGAGGGTGAATCAGAAGAAGCAGAAGAAGGAGAAGGAGAAGGTGAAGTCTGGAGGGTGAATCAGAAGAAGCTGAAGAAGGAGAAGGAGAAGATGAAGTCTGGAGGGTGAATCAGAAGAAGTAGAAGAAGGAGAAGGAGAAGGTGAGGTCTGGGGGGTGAATCAGAAGAAGCAGAAGAAGGAGAAGGAGAAGGTGAAGTCTGGAGGGTGAATCAGAAGAAGCAGAAGAAGGAGAAGGAGAAGGTGAAGTCTGGATGGTGAATCAGAAGAAGCAGAAGAAGGAGAAGGAGAAGGTGAAGTCAGGAGGGTGAATCAGAAGAAGCAGAAGAAGGAGAAGGAGAAGGTGAAGTTAGGAGGGTGAATCAGAAGAAGCAGAAAAGGAGAAGGAGAAGGTGAAGTCAGGGGGGTGAAGCAGAAGAAGTAGAAGAAGGAGAAGGAGAAGGTGAAGTCTGGAGGGTGAAGCAGAAGAAGCAGAAGAAGGAGAAGGAGAAGGTGAAGTCTGGAGGGTGAATCAGAAGAAGTAGAAGAAGGAGAAGGAGATGGTGAAGTCAGGAGGGTGAAGCAGAAGAAGCAGAAGAAGGAGAAGTAGAAGGTGAAGTCAGGAGGGTGAAGCAGAAGAAGCAGAAGAAGGAGAAGGAGAAGGTGAAGTCTGGAGGGCGAAGCAGAAGAAGCAGAAGAAGGAGAAGGAGAAGGTGAAGTCTGGACGGTGAAGCCGAAGAAGCAGAAGAAGGAGAAGGAGAAGGTGAAGTCTGGAGGGTGAATCAGAAGAAGTAGAAGAAGGAGAAGGAGAAGGTGAAGTCAGGAGGGTGAAGCAGAAGAAGCAGAAGAAGGAGAAGGAGAAGGTGAAGTCTGGAGGGTGAAGCAGAAGAAGCAGAAGAAGGAGAAGGAGAAGGTGAAGTCTGGAGGGTGAAGCAGAAGAAGCAGAAGAAGGAGAAGGAGAAGGTGAAGTCAGGAGGGTGAATCAGAAGAAGTAGAAGAAGGAGAAGGAGAAGGTGAAGTCTGGAGGGTGAATCAGAAGAAGTAGAAGAAGGAGAAGGAGAAGGTAAAGTCTGGAGGGTGAATCAGAAGAAGTAGAAGAAGGAGAAGGAGAAGGTGAAGTCTGGAGGGTGAATCAGAAGAAGCAGAAGAAGGAGAAGGAGAAGGTGAAGTCTGGAGGGAGAAGCAGAAGAAGTAGAAGAAGGAGAAGGAGAAGGTGAAGTCTGCAGGGTGAATCAGAAGAAGTAGAAGAAGGAGAAGGAGAAGGTGAAGTTTGGAGGGTGAATCAGAAGAAGTAGAAGAAGGAGAAGAGAAGGTGAAGTCTGGAGGGTGAATCAGAAGAAGCAGAAGAAGGAGAAGGAGAAGGTGAAGTCTGGAGGGTGAATCAGAAGAAGTAGAAGAAGGAGAAGGAGAAGGTTTAGTCTGGAGGGTGAATCAGAAGAAGTAGACGAAGGAGAAGGAGAATGTTAAGTCTGGAGGGTGAATCAGAAGAAGCAGAAGCAGGAGAAGGAGAAGGTGAAGTCTGGAGGGTGAATCAGAAGAAGTACAAGAAGGAGAAGGAGAAGGTGAAGTCTGGAGGGTGAATCAGAAGAAGCAGAAGAAGGAGAAGGAGAAGGTGAAGTCTGGAGGGTGAATTAGAAGAAGCAGAAGAAGGAGAAAGAGAAGGTGAAGTCTGGAGGGTGAATCAGAAGAATCAGAAGAAGGAGAAGGAGAAGGTGAAGTCTGGAGGGCGAATCAGAAGAAGCAGAAGAAGGAGAAAGAGAAGGTGAAGTCTGGAGGGTGAATCAGAAGAAGCAGAAGAAGGAGAAGGAGAAGGTGAAGTCTGGAGGGTGAATCAGAAGAAGCAGAAGAAGTAGAAGGAGAAGGTGAAGTCTGGAGGGTGAATCAGAAGAAGTAGAAGAAGGAGAAGGAGAAGGTGAAGTTTGGAGGGTGAATCAGAAGAAGTAGAAGAAGGAGAAGAGAAGGTGAAGTCTGGAGGGTGAATCAGAAGAAGCAGAAGAAGGAGAAGGAGAAGGTGAAGTCTGGAGGGTGAATCAGAAGAAGCAGAAGAAGTAGAAGGAGAAGGTGAAGTCTGCAGGGTGAATCAGAAGAAGTAGAAGAAGGAGAAGGAGAAGGTGAAGTTTGGAGGGTGAATCAGAAGAAGTAGAAGAAGGAGAAGAGAAGGTGAAGTCTGGAGGGTGAATCAGAAGAAGCAGAAGAAGGAGAAGGAGAAGGTGAAGTCTGGAGGGTGAATCAGAAGAAGCAGAAGAAGTAGAAGGAGAAGGTGAAGTCTGCAGGGTGAATCAGAAGAAGTAGAAGTAGGAGAAGGAGAAGGTGAAGTTTGGAGGGTGAATCAGAAGAAGTAGAAGAAGGAGAAGAGAAGGTGAAGTCTGGAGGGTGAATCAGAAGAAGCAGAAGAAGGAGAAGGAGAAGGTGAAGTCTGGAGGGTGAATCAGAAGAAGCAGAAGAAGTAGAAGGAGAAGGTGAAGTCTGCAGGGTGAATCAGAAGAAGTAGAAGAAGGAGAAGGAGAAGGTGAAGTTTGGAGGGTGAATCAGAAGAAGTAGAAGAAGGAGAAGAGAAGGTGAAGTCTGGAGGGTGAATCAGAAGAAGCAGAAGAAGGAGAAGGAGAAGGTGATGTCTGGAGGGTGAATCAGAAGAAGCAGAAGAAGTAGAAGGAGAAGGTGAAGTCTGCAGGGTGAATCAGAAGAAGTAGAAGAAGGAGAAGGAGAAGGTGAAGTTTGGAGGGTGAATCAGAAGAAGTAGAAGAAGGAGAAGAGAAGGTGAAGTCTGGAGGGTGAATCAGAAGAAGCAGAAGAAGGAGAAGGAGAAGGTGAAGTCTAGATGGTGAATCAGAAGAAGCAGAAGAAGTATAAGGAGAAGGTGAAGTCTGGAGGGTGAATCAGAAGAAGTAGAAGAAGGAGAAGGAGAAGGTGAAGTCTGGAGGGTGAATCAGAAGAAGTAGAAGAAGGAGAAGGAGAAGGTGAAGTCTGGAGGGTGAATCAGAAGAAGTAGAAGAAGGAGAAGGAGAATGTGAAGTCTGGAGGGTGAATCAGAAGAAGCAGAAGAAGGAGAAGGAGAAGGTGAAGTCTGGAGGGAGAAGCAGAAGAAGTGGAAGAAGGAGAAGGAGAAGGTGAAGTCTGCAGGGTGAATCAGAAGAAGTAGAAGAAGGAGAAGGAGAAGGTGAAGTTTGGAGGGTGAATCAGAAGAAGTAGAAGAAGGAGAAGAGAAGGTGAAGTCTGGAGGGTGAATCAGAAGAAGCAGAAGAAGGAGAAGGAGAAGGTGAAGTCTGGAGGGTGAATCAGAAGAAGTAGAAGAAGGAGAAGGAGAAGGTTTAGTCTGGAGGGTGAATCAGAAGAAGTAGACGAAGGAGAAGGAGAATGTTAAGTCTGGAGGGTGAATCAGAAGAAGCAGAAGCAGGAGAAGGAGAAGGTGAAGTCTGGAGGGTGAATCAGAAGAAGTACAAGAAGGAGAAGGAGACGGTGAAGTCTGGAGGGTGAATCAGAAGAAGCAGAAGAAGGAGAAGGAGAAGGTGAAGTCTGGAGGGTGAATCAGAAGAAGCAGAAGAAGGAGAAAGAGAAGGTGAAGTCTGGAGGGTGAATCAGAAGAATCAGAAGAAGGAGAAGGAGAAGGTGAAGTCTGGAGGGCGAATCAGAAGAAGCAGAAGAAGGAGAAAGAGAAGGTGAAGTCTGGAGGGTGAATCAGAAGAAGCAGAAGAAGGAGAAGGAGAAGGTGAAGTCTGGAGGGTGAATCAGAAGAAGCAGAAGAAGTAGAAGGAGAAGGTGAAGTCTGGAGGGTGAATCAGAAGAAGGAGAAGAAGGAGAAGGAGAAGGTGAAGTTTGGAGGGTGAATCAGAAGAAGTAGAAGAAGGAGAAGAGAAGGTGAAGTCTGGAGGGTGAATCAGAAGAAGCAGAAGAAGGAGAAGGAGAAGGTGAAGTCTGGAGGGTGAATCAGAAGAAGCAGAAGAAGTAGAAGGAGAAGGTGAAGTCTGCAGGGTGAATCAGAAGAAGTAGAAGAAGGAGAAGGAGAAGGTGAAGTTTGGAGGGTGAATCAGAAGAAGTAGAAGAAGGAGAAGAGAAGGTGAAGTCTGGAGGGTGAATCAGAAGAAGCAGAAGAAGGAGAAGGAGAAGGTGAAGTCTGGAGGGTGAATCAGAAGAAGCAGAAGAAGTAGAAGGAGAAGGTGAAGTCTGCAGGGTGAATCAGAAGAAGTAGAAGAAGGAGAAGGAGAAGGTGAAGTTTGGAGGGTGAATCAGAAGAAGTAGAAGAAGGAGAAGAGAAGGTGAAGTCTGGAGGGTGAATCAGAAGAAGCAGAAGAAGGAGAAGGAGAAGGTGAAGTCTGGAGGGTGAATCAGAAGAAGCAGAAGAAGTATAAGGAGAAGGTGAAGTCTGCAGGGTGAATCAGAAGAAGTAGAAGAAGGAGAAGGAGAAGGTGAAGTTTGGAGGGTGAATCAGAAGAAGTAGAAGAAGGAGAAGAGAAGGTGAAGTCTGGAGGGTGAATCAGAAGAAGCAGAAGAAGGAGAAGGAGAAGGTGAAGTCTGGAGGGTGAATCAGAAGAAGCAGAAGAAGTAGAAGGAGAAGGTGAAGTCTGCAGGGTGAATCAGAAGAAGTAGAAGAAGGAGAAGGAGAAGGTGAAGTTTGGAGGGTGAATCAGAAGAAGTAGAAGAAGGAGAAGAGAAGGTGAAGTCTGGAGGGTGAATCAGAAGAAGCAGAAGAAGGAGAAGGAGAAGGTGAAGTCTGGAGGGTGAATCAGAAGAAGCAGAAGAAGTAGAAGGAGAAGGTGAAGTCTGCAGGGTGAATCAGAAGAAGTAGAAGAAGGAGAAGGAGAAGGTGAAGTCTGGAGGGTGGATCAGAAGAAGCAGAATAAGGAGAAGGAGAAGGTGAAGTCTGGAGGGTGAATCAGAAGAAGCAGAAGAAGGAGAAGGAGAAGGTGAAGTCTGGAGGGTGAATCAGAAGAAGTAGAAGAAGGAGAAGGAGAAGGTGAAGTCTGGAGGGTGAAGCAGAAGAAGTAGAAGAAGGAGAAGAAGAAGGTGAAGTCAGGAGGGTGAATCAGAAGAAATAGAAGAAGGAGAAGGAGAAGGTGAAGTCAGGAGGGTGAATCAGAAGAAGCAGAAGAAGGAGAAGGAGAAGGTGAAATCTGGAGGGTGAATCAGAAGAATCAGAATTGGGGAAGGAGAAGGTGAAGTCTGGAGGGTGAATCAGAAGAAGCAGAAGAAAGAGAAGGAGAAGGTGAAGTCTGGAGGGTGAAGCAGAAGAAGCAGAAGAAGGAGAAGGAGAAGGTGAAGACTGGAGGGTGAATCAGAAGAAGTAGAAGAAGGAGAAGGAGAAACTGAAGTCTGGAGGGTGTATCAGAAGAAGTAGAAGAAGGAGAAGGAGAAGGTGAAGTCTGGAGGGTGAATCAGAAGAAGCAGAAGAAGGAGAAGGAGAAGGTGAAGTCTGGAGGGTGAATCAGAAGAAGTAGAAGAAGGAGAAGGAGAAGGTGAGGTCTGGGGGGTGAATCAGAAGAAGCAGAAGAAGGAGAAGGAGAAGGTGAAGTCAGGGGGTTGAAGCAGAAGAAGTAGAAGAAGGAGAAGGAGAAGGTGAAGTCTGGAGGGTGAAGCAGAAGGAGCAGAAGAAGGAGAAGGAGAAGGTGAAGTCTGGAGGGTGAATCAGAAGAAGTAGAAGAAGGAGAAGGAGAAGGTGAAGTCAGGAGGGTGAAGCAGAAGAAGCAGAAGAAGGAGAAGGAGAAGGTGAAGTCTGGAGGGTGAAGCAGAAGAAGCAGAAGAAGGAGAAGGAGAAGGTGAAGTCTGGAGGGTGAATCAGAAGAAGCAGAAGAAGGAGAAGGAGAAGGTGAAGTCAGGAGGGTGAATCAGAAGAAGCAGAAGAAGGAGAAGGAGAAGGTGAAGTTAGGAGGGTGAATCAGAAGAAGCAGAAGAAGGAGAAGGAGAAGGTGAAGTCAGGGGGGTGAAGCAGAAGAAGTAGAAGAAGGAGAAGGAGAAGGTGAAGTCTGGAGGGTGAAGCAGAAGAAGCAGAAGAAGGAGAAGGAGAAGGTGAAGTCTGGAGGGTGAATCAGAAGAAGTAGAAGAAGGAGAAAGAGAAGGTGAAGTCAGGAGGGTGAAGCAGAAGAAGCAGAAGAAGGAGAAGGAGAAGGTGAAGTCAGGAGGGTGAATCAGAAGAAGTAGAAGAAGGAGAAGTAGAAGGTGAAGTCAGGAGGGTGAATCAGAAGAAGCAGAAGAAGGAGAAGGAGAAGGTGAAGTCTGGAGGGTGAATCAGAAGAATCAGAAGAAGGAGAAGGAGAAGGTGAAGTCTGGAGGGTGAATCAGAAGAAGCAGAAGAAAGAGAAGGAGAAGGTGAAGTCTGGAGGGTGAAGCAGAAGAAGCAGAAGAAGGAGAAGGAGAAGGTGAAGACTGGAGGGTGAATCAGAAGAAGTAGAAGAAGGAGAAGGAGAAACTGAAGTCTGGAGGGTGAATCAGAAGAAGTAGAAGAAGGAGAAGGAGAAGGTGAAGTCTGGAGGGTGAATCAGAAGAAGCAGAAGAAGGAGAAGGAGAAGGTGAAGTCTGGAGGTTGAATCAGAAGAAGCAGAAGAAGGAGAAGGAGAAGATGAAGTCTGGAGGGTGAATCAGAAGAAGTAGAAGAAGGAGAAGGAGAAGGTGAGGTCTGGGGGGTGAATCAGAAGAAGCAGAAGAAGGAGAAGGAGAAGGTGAAGTCTGGAGGGTGAATCAGAAGAAGCAGAAGAAGGAGAAGGAGAAGGTGAAGTCTGGAGGGTGAATCAGAAGAAGCAGAAGAAGGAGAAGGAGAAGGTGAAGTCAGGAGGGTGAATCAGAAGAAGCAGAAGAAGGAGAAGGAGAAGGTGAAGTTAGGAGGGTGAATCAGAAGAAGCAGAAGAAGGAGAAGGAGAAGGTGTAGTCAGGGGGGTGAAGCAGAAGAAGTAGAAGAAGGAGAAGGAGAAGGTGAAGTCTGGAGGGTGAAGCAGAAGAAGCAGAAGAAGGAGAAGGAGAAGGTGAAGTCTGGAGGGTGAATCAGAAGAAGTAGAAGAAGGAGAAGGAGATGGTGAAGTCAGGAGGGTGAAGCAGAAGAAGCAGAAGAAGGAGAAGGAGAAGGTGAAGTCCGGAGGGTGAAGCAGAAGAAGCAGAAGAAGGAGAAGGAGAAGGTGAAGTCTGGAGGGCGAAGCAGAAGAAGCAGAAGAAGGAGAAGGAGAAGGTGAAGTCTGGACGGTGAAGCAGAAGAAGCAGAAGAAGGAGAAGGAGAAGGTGAAGTCTGGAGGGTGAATCAGAAGAAGTAGAAGAAGGAGAAGGAGAAGGTGAAGTCAGGAGGGTGAAGCAGAAGAAGCAGAAGAAGGAGAAGGAGAAGGTGAAGTCTGGAGGGTGAAGCAGAAGAAGCAGAAGAAGGAGAAGGAGAAGGTGAAGTCTGGAGGGTGAAGCAGAAGAAGCAGAAGAAGGAGAAGGAGAAGGTGAAGTCAGGAGGGTGAATCAGAAGAAGTAGAAGAAGGAGAAGGAGAAGGTGAAGTCTGGAGGGTGAATCAGAAGAAGTAGAAGAAGGAGAAGGAGAAGGTGAAGTCTGGAGGGTGAATCAGAAGAAGTAGAAGAAGGAGAAGGAGAAGGTGAAGTCTGGAGGGTGAATCAGAAGAAGCAGAAGAAGTAGAAGGAGAAGGTGAAGTCTGCAGGGTGAATCAGAAGAAGCAGAAGAAGGAGAAGGAGAAGGCGAAGTCTGGAGGGTGAATCAGAAGAAGTAGAAGAAGGAGAAGGAGAAGGTGAAGTCTGGAGGGTGAATCAGAAGAAGCAGAAGAAGGAGAAGGAGAAGGTGAAGTCTGGAGGGTGAATCAGAAGAAGCAGAAGAAGGAGAAGGAGAAGATGAAGTCTGGAGGGTGAATCAGAAGAAGTAGAAGAAGGAGAAGGAGAAGGTGAGGTCTGGGGGGTGAATCAGAAGAAGCAGAAGAAGGAGAAGGAGAAGGTGAAGTCTGGAGGGTGAATCAGAAGAAGCAGAAGAAGGAGAAGGAGAAGGTGAAGTCTGGAGGGTGAATCAGAAGAAGCAGAAGAAGGAGAAGGAGAAGGTGAAGTCAGGAGGGTGAATCAGAAGAAGCAGAAGAAGGAGAAGGAGAAGGTGAAGTTAGGAGGGTGAATCAGAAGAAGCAGAAGAAGGAGAAGGAGAAGGTGAAGTCAGGGGGGTGAAGCAGAAGAAGTAGAAGAAGGAGAATGAGAAGGTGAAGTCTGGAGGGTGAAGCAGAAGAAGCAGAAGAAGGAGAAGGAGAAGGTGAAGTCTGGAGGGTGAATCAGAAGAAGTAGAAGAAGGAGAAGGAGATGGTGAAGTCAGGAGGGTGAAGCAGAAGAAGCAGAAGAAGGAGAAGGAGAAGGTGAAGTCCGGAGGGTGAAGCAGATGAAGCAGAAGAAGGAGAAGGAGAAGGTGAAGTCTGGAGGGCGAAGCAGAAGAAGCAGAAGAAGGAGAAGGAGAAGGTGAAGTCTGGACGGTGAAGCAGAAGAAGCAGAAGAAGGAGAAGGAGAAGGTGAAGTCTGGAGGGTGAATCAGAAGAAGCAGAAGAAGGAGAAGGAGAAGATGAAGTCTGGAGGGTGAATCAGAAGAAGTAGAAGAAGGAGAAGGAGAAGGTGAGGTCTGGGGGGTGAATCAGAAGAAGCAGAAGAAGGAGAAGGAGAAGGTGAAGTCTGGAGGGTGAATCAGAAGAAGCAGAAGAAGGAGAAGGAGAAGGTGAAGTCTGGAGGGTGAATCAGAAGAAGCAGAAGAAGGAGAAGGAGAAGGTGAAGTCAGGAGGGTGAATCAGAAGAAGCAGAAGAAGGAGAAGGAGAAGGTGAAGTTAGGAGGGTGAATCAGAAGAAGCAGAAGAAGGAGAAGGAGAAGGTGTAGTCAGGGGGGTGAAGCAGAAGAAGTAGAAGAAGGAGAAGGAGAAGGTGAAGTCTGGAGGGTGAAGCAGAAGAAGCAGAAGAAGGAGAAGGAGAAGGTGAAGTCTGGAGGGTGAATCAGAAGAAGTAGAAGAAGGAGAAGGAGATGGTGAAGTCAGGAGGGTGAAGCAGAAGAAGCAGAAGAAGGAGAAGGAGAAGGTGAAGTCCGGAGGGTGAAGCAGAAGAAGCAGAAGAAGGAGAAGGAGAAGGTGAAGTCTGGAGGGCGAAGCAGAAGAAGCAGAAGAAGGAGAAGGAGAAGGTGAAGTCTGGACGGTGAAGCAGAAGAAGCAGAAGAAGGAGAAGGAGAAGGTGAAGTCTGGAGGGTGAATCAGAAGAAGTAGAAGAAGGAGAAGGAGAAGGTGAAGTCAGGAGGGTGAAGCAGAAGAAGCAGAAGAAGGAGAAGGAGAAGGTGAAGTCTGGAGGGTGAAGCAGAAGAAGCAGAAGAAGGAGAAGGAGAAGGTGAAGTCTGGAGGGTGAAGCAGAAGAAGCAGAAGAAGGAGAAGAAGAAGGTGAAGTCAGGAGGGTGAATCAGAAGAAGTAGAAGAAGGAGAAGGAGAAGGTGAAGTCTGGAGGGTGAATCAGAAGAAGTAGAAGAAGGAGAAGGAGAAGGTGAAGTCTGGAGGGTGAATCAGAAGAAGTAGAAGAAGGAGAAGGAGAAGGTGAAGTCTGGAGGGTGAATCAGAAGAAGCAGAAGAAGTAGAAGGAGAAGGTGAAGTCTGCAGGGTGAATCAGAAGAAGCAGAAGAAGGAGAAGGAGAAGGCGAAGTCTGGAGGGTGAATCAGAAGAAGTAGAAGAAGGAGAAGGAGAAGGTGAAGTCTGGAGGGTGAATCAGAAGAAGCAGAAGAAGGAGAAGGAGAAGGTGAAGTCTGGAGGGTGAATCAGAAGAAGCAGAAGAAGGAGAAGGAGAAGATGAAGTCTGGAGGGTGAATCAGAAGAAGTAGAAGAAGGAGAAGGAGAAGGTGAGGTCTGGGGGGTGAATCAGAAGAAGCAGAAGAAGGAGAAGGAGAAGGTGAAGTCTGGAGGGTGAATCAGAAGAAGCAGAAGAAGGAGAAGGAGAAGGTGAAGTCTGGAGGGTGAATCAGAAGAAGCAGAAGAAGGAGAAGGAGAAGGTGAAGTCAGGAGGGTGAATCAGAAGAAGCAGAAGAAGGAGAAGGAGAAGGTGAAGTTAGGAGGGTGAATCAGAAGAAGCAGAAGAAGGAGAAGGAGAAGGTGAAGTCAGGGGGGTGAAGCAGAAGAAGTAGAAGAAGGAGAATGAGAAGGTGAAGTCTGGAGGGTGAAGCAGAAGAAGCAGAAGAAGGAGAAGGAGAAGGTGAAGTCTGGAGGGTGAATCAGAAGAAGTAGAAGAAGGAGAAGGAGATGGTGAAGTCAGGAGGGTGAAGCAGAAGAAGCAGAAGAAGGAGAAGGAGAAGGTGAAGTCCGGAGGGTGAAGCAGAAGAAGCAGAAGAAGGAGAAGGAGAAGGTGAAGTCTGGAGGGCGAAGCAGAAGAAGCAGAAGAAGGAGAAGGAGAAGGTGAAGTCTGGACGGTGAAGCAGAAGAAGCAGAAGAAGGAGAAGGAGAAGGTGAAGTCTGGAGGGTGAATCAGAAGAAGTAGAAGAAGGAGAAGGAGAAGGTGAAGTCAGGAGGGTGAAGCAGAAGAAACAGAAGAAGGAGAAGGAGAAGGTGAAGTCTGGAGGGTGAAGCAGAAGAAGCAGAAGAAGGAGAAGGAGAAGGTGAAGTCTGGAGGGTGAAGCAGAAGAAGCAGAAGAAGGAGAAGGAGAAGGTGAAGTCAGGAGGGTGAATCAGAAGAAGTAGAAGAAGGAGAAGGAGAAGGTGAAGTCTGGAGGGTGAATCAGAAGAAGTAGAAGAAGGAGAAGGAGAAGGTGAAGTCTGGAGGGTGAATCAGAAGAAGTAGAAGAAGGAGAAGGAGAAGGTGAAGTCTGGAGGGTGAATCAGAAGAAGCAGAAGAAGGAGAAGGAGAAGGTGAAGTCTGGAGGGAGAAGCAGAAGAAGTAGAAGAAGGAGAAGGAGAAGGTGAAGTCTGCAGGGTGAATCAGAAGAAGTAGAAGAAGGAGAAGAGAAGGTGAAGTCTGGAGGGTGAATCAGAAGAAGCAGAAGAAGGAGAAGGAGAAGGTGAAGTCTGGAGGGTGAATCAGAAGAAGTAGAAGAAGGAGAAGGAGAAGGTTTAGTCTGGAGGGTGAATCAGAAGAAGTAGACGAAGGAGAAGGAGAATGTTAAGTCTGGAGGGTGAATCAGAAGAAGCAGAAGCAGGAGACGGAGAAGGTGAAGTCTGGAGGGTGAATCAGAAGAAGTACAAGAAGGAGAAGGAGAAGGTGAAGTCTGGAGGGTGAATCAGAAGAAGCAGAAGAAGGAGAAGGAGAAGGTGAAGTCTGGAGGGTGAATCAGAAGAAGCAGAAGAAGGAGAAAGAGAAGGTGAAGTCTGGAGGGTGAATCAGAAGAAGCAGAAGAAGGAGAAGGAGAAGGTGAAGTCTGGAGGGTGACTCAGAAGAAGCAGAAGAAGTAGAAGGAGAAGGTGAAGTCTGGAGGGTGAATCAGAAGAAGTAGAACAAGGAGAAGGAGAAGGTGAAGTCAGGAGGGTCAATCAGAAGAATCAGAAGAAGGAGAAGGAGAAGGTGAAGTCTGGAGGGCGAATCAGAAGAAGCAGAAGAAGGAGAAAGAGAAGGTGAAGTCTGGAGGGTGAATCAGAAGAAGCAGAAGAAGGAGAAGGAGAAGGTGAAGTCTGGAGGGTGAATCAGAAGAAGCAGAAGAAGTAGAAGGAGAAGGTGAAGTCTGGAGGGTGAATCAGAAGAAGTAGAAGAAGGAGAAGGAGAAGGTGAAGTCTGGAGGGTGAATCAGAAGAAGTAGAAGAAGGAGAAGGAGAAGGTGAAGTTTGGAGGGTGAATCAGAAGAAGTAGAAGAAGGAGAAGAGAAGGTGAAGTCTGGAGGGTGAATCAGAAGAAGCAGAAGAAGGAGAAGGAGAAGGTGAAGTCTGGAGGGTGAATCAGAAGAAGCAGAAGAAGTAGAAGGAGAAGTTGAAGTCTGCAGGGTGAATCAGAAGAAGTAGAAGAAGGAGAAGGAGAAGGTGAAGTTTGGAGGGTGAATCAGAAGAAGTAGAAGAAGGAGAAGAGAAGGTGAAGTCTGGAGGGTGAATCAGAAGAAGCAGAAGAAGGAGAAGGAGAAGGTGAAGTCTGGAGGGTGAATCAGAAGAAGCAGAAGAAGTAGAAGGAGAAGGTGAAGTCTGCAGGGTGAATCAGAAGAAGTAGAAGAAGGAGAAGGAGAAGGTGAAGTTTGGAGGGTGAATCAGAAGAAGTAGAAGAAGGAGAAGAGAAGGTGAAGTCTGGAGGGTGAATCAGAAGAAGCAGAAGAAGGAGAAGGAGAAGGTGAAGTCTGGAGGGTGAATCAGAAGAAGCAGAAGAAGTAGAAGGAGAAGGTGAAGTCTGCAGGGTGAATCAGAAGAAGTAGAAGAAGGAGAAGGAGAAGGTGAAGTTTGGAGGGTGAATCAGAAGAAGTAGAAGAAGGAGAAGAGAAGGTGAAGTCTGGAGGGTGAATCAGAAGAAGCAGAATAATGAGAAGGAGAAGGTGAAGTCTGGAGGGTGAATCAGAAGAAGCAGAAGAAGTAGAAGGAGAAGGTGAAGTCTGGAGGGTGAATCAGAAGAAGCAGAAGAAGGAGAAGGAGAAGGTGAAGTCTGGAGGGTGAATCAGAAGAAGTAGAAGAAGGAGAAGGAGAAGGTGAGGTCTGGGGGGTGAATCAGAAGAAGCAGAAGAAGGAGAAGGAGAAGGTGAAGTCAGGGGGGTGAAGCAGAAGAAGTAGAAGAAGGAGAAGGAGAAGGTGAAGTCTGGAGGGTGAAGCAGAAGAAGCAGAAGAAGGAGAAGGAGAAGGTGAAGTCTGGAGGGTGAATCAGAAGAAGTAGAAGAAGGAGAAGGAGAAGGTGAAGTCAGGAGGGTGAAGCAGAAGAAGCAGAAGAAGGAGAAGGAGAAGGTGAAGTCTGGAGGGTGAAGCAGAAGAAGCAGAAGAAGGAGAAGGAGAAGGTGAAGTCTGGAGGGTGAATCAGAAGAAGCAGAAGAAGGAGAAGGAGAAGGTGAAGTCAGGAGGGTGAATCAGAAGAAGCAGAAGAAGGAGAAGGAGAAGGTGAAGTTAGGAGGGTGAATCAGAAGAAGCAGAAGAAGGAGAAGGAGAAGGTGAAGTCAGGGGGGTGAAGCAGAAGAAGTAGAAGAAGGAGAAGGAGAAGGTGAAGTCTGGAGGGTGAAGCAGAAGAAGCAGAAGAAGGAGAAGGAGAAGGTGAAGTCTGGAGGGTGAATCAGAAGAAGTAGAAGAAGGAGAAGGAGAATGTGAAGTCAGGAGGGTGAAGCAGAAGAAGCAGAAGAAGGAGAAGGAGAAGGTGAAGTCAGGGGGGTGAAGCAGAAGAAGTAGAAGAAGGAGAAGGAGAAGGTGAAGTCAGGAGGGTGAATCAGAAGAAGTAGAAGAAGGAGAAGTAGAAGGTGAAGTCAGGAGGGTGAATCAGAAGAAGCAGAAGAAGGAGAAGGAGAAGGTGAAGTCTGGAGGGTGAATCAGAAGAATCAGAAGAAGGAGAAGGAGAAGGTGAAGTCTGGAGGGTGAATCAGAAGAAGCAGAAGAAAGAGAAGGAGAAGGTGAAGTCTGGAGGGTGAAGCAGAAGAAGCAGAAGAAGGAGAAGGAGAAGGTGAAGACTGGAGGGTGAATCAGAAGAAGTAGAAGAAGGAGAAGGAGAAACTGAAGTCTGGAGGGTGAATCAGAAGAAGTAGAAGAAGGAGAAGGAGAAGGTGAAGTCTGGAGGGTGAATCAGAAGAAGCAGAAGAAGGAGAAGGAGAAGGTGAAGTCTGGAGGGTGAATCAGAAGAAGCAGAAGAAGGAGAAGGAGAAGATGAAGTCTGGAGGGTGAATCAGAAGAAGTAGAAGAAGGAGAAGGAGAAGGTGAGGTCTGGGGGGTGAATCAGAAGAAGCAGAAGAAGGAGAAGGAGAAGGTGAAGTCTGGAGGGTGAATCAGAAGAAGCAGAAGAAGGAGAAGGAGAAGGTGAAGTCTGGAGGGTGAATCAGAAGAAGCAGAAGAAGGAGAAGGAGAAGGTGAAGTCAGGAGGGTGAATCAGAAGAAGCAGAAGAAGGAGAAGGAGAAGGTGAAGTTAGGAGGGTGAATCAGAAGAAGCAGAAGAAGGAAAGGAGAAGGTGAAGTCAGGGGGGTGAAGCAGAAGAAGTAGAAGAAGGAGAAGGAGAAGGTGAAGTCTGGAGGGTGAAGCAGAAGAAGCAGAAGAAGGAGAAGGAGAAGGTGAAGTCTGGAGGGTGAATCAGAAGAAGTAGAAGAAGGAGAAGGAGATGGTGAAGTCAGGAGGGTGAAGCAGAAGAAGCAGAAGAAGGAGAAGGAGAAGGTGAAGTCCGGAGGGTGAAGCAGAAGAAGCAGAAGAAGGAGAAGGAGAAGGTGGTCTGGAGGGCGAAGCAGAAGAAGCAGAAGAAGGAGAAGGAGAAGGTGAAGTCTCGACGGTGAAGCAGAAGAAGCAGAAGAAGGAGAAGGAGAAGGTGAAGTCTGGAGGGTGAATCAGAAGAAGTAGAAGAAGGAGAAGGAGAAGGTGAAGTCAGGAGGGTGAAGCAGAAGAAGCAGAAGAAGGAGAAGGAGAAGGTGAAGTCTGGAGGGTGAAGCAGAAGAAGCAGAAGAAGGAGAAGGAGAAGGTGAAGTCTGGAGGGTGAAGCAGAAGAAGCAGAAGAAGGAGAAGGAGAAGGTGAAGTCAGGAGGGTGAATCAGAAGAAGTAGAAGAAGGAGAAGGAGAAGGTGAAGTCTGGAGGGTGAATCAGAAGAAGTAGAAGAAGGAGAAGGAGAAGGTGAAGTCTGGAGGGTGAATCAGAAGAAGTAGAAGAAGGAGAAGGAGAAGGTGAAGTCTGGAGGGTGAATCAGAAGAAGCAGAAGAAGGAGAAGGAGAAGGTGAAGTCTGGAGGGAGAAGCAGAAGAAGTAGAAGAAGGAGAAGGAGAAGGTGAAGTCTGCAGGGTGAATCAGAAGAAGTAGAAGAAGGAGAAGGAGAAGGTGAAGTTTGGAGGGTGAATCAGAAGAAGTAGAAGAAGGAGAAGAGAAGGTGAAGTCTGGAGGGTGAATCAGAAGAAGCAGAAGAAGGAGAAGGAGAAGGTGAAGTCTGGAGGGTGAATCAGAAGAAGTAGAAGAAGGAGAAGGAGAAGGTTTAGTCTGGAGGGTGAATCAGAAGAAGTAGACGAAGGAGAAGGAGAATGTTAAGTCTGGAGGGTGAATCAGAAGAAGCAGAAGCAGGAGAAGGAGAAGGTGAAGTCTGGAGGGTGAATCAGAAGAAGTACAAGAAGGAGAAGGAGAAGGTGAAGTCTGGAGGGTGAATCAGAAGAAGCAGAAGAAGGAGAAGGAGAAGGTGAAGTCTGGAGGGTGAATCAGAAGAAGCAGAAGAAGGAGAAGGAGAAGGTGAAGTCTGGAGGGTGAATCAGAAGAAGCAGAAGAAGGAGAAGGAGAAGGTGAAGTCAGGAGGGTGAATCAGAAGAAGCAGAAGAAGGAGAAGGAGAAGGTGAAGTTAGGAGGGTGAATCAGAAGAAGCAGAAGAAGGAGAAGGAGAAGGTGAAGTCAGGGGGGTGAAGCAGAAGAAGTAGAAGAAGGAGAAGGAGAAGGTGAAGTCTGGAGGGTGAAGCAGAAGAAGCAGAAGAAGGAGAAGGAGAAGGTGAAGTCTGGAGGGTGAATCAGAAGAAGTAGAAGAAGGAGAAGGAGATGGTGAAGTCAGGAGGGTGAAGCAGAAGAAGCAGAAGAAGGAGAAGGAGAAGGTGAAGTCCGGAGGGTGAAGCAGAAGAAGCAGAAGAAGGAGAAGGAGAAGGTGAAGTCTGGAGGGCGAAGCAGAAGAAGCAGAAGAAGGAGAAGGAGAAGGTGAAGTCTGGACGGTGAAGCAGAAGAAGCAGAAGAAGGAGAAGGAGAAGGTGAAGTCTGGAGGGTGAATCAGAAGAAGTAGAAGAAGGAGAAGGAGAAGGTGAAGTCAGGAGGGTGAAGCAGAAGAAGCAGAAGAAGGAGAAGGAGAAGGTGAAGTCTGGAGGGTGAAGCAGAAGAAGCAGAAGAAGGAGAAGGAGAAGGTGAAGTCTGGAGGGTGAAGCAGAAGAAGCCGAAGAAGGAGAAGGAGAAGGTGAAGTCAGGAGGGTGAATCAGAAGAAGTAGAAGAAGGAGAAGGAGAAGGTGAAGTCTGGAGGGTGAATCAGAAGAAGTAGAAGAAGGAGAAGGAGAAGGTGAAGTCTGCAGGGTGAATCAGAAGAAGTAGAAGAAGGAGAAGAGAAGGTGAAGTCTGGAGGGTGAATCAGAAGAAGCAGAAGAAGGAGAAGGAGAAGGTGAAGTCTGGAGGGTGAATCAGAAGAAGTAGAAGAAGGAGAAGGAGAAGGTTTAGTCTGGAGGGTGAATCAGAAGAAGTAGACGAAGGAGAAGGAGAATGTTAAGTCTGGAGGGTGAATCAGAAGAAGCAGAAGCAGGAGAAGGAGAAGGTGAAGTCTGGAGGGTGAATCAGAAGAAGTACAAGAAGGAGAAGGAGAAGGTGAAGTCTGGAGGGTGAATCAGAAGAAGCAGAAGAAGGAGAAGGAGAAGGTGAAGTCTGGAGGGTGAATCAGAAGAAGCAGAAGAAGGAGAAAGAGAAGGTGAAGTCTGGAGGGTGAATCAGAAGAAGCAGAAGAAGGAGAAGGAGAAGGTGAAGTCTGGAGGGTGAATCAGAAGAAGCAGAAGAAGTAGAAGGAGAAGGTGAAGTCTGGAGGGTGAATCAGAAGAAGTAGAACAAGGAGAAGGAGAAGGTGAAGTCAGGAGGGTCAATCAGAAGAATCAGAAGAAGGAGAAGGAGAAGGTGAAGTCTGGAGGGCGAATCAGAAGAAGCAGAAGAAGGAGAAAGAGAAGGTGAAGTCTGGAGGGTGAATCAGAAGAAGCAGAAGAAGGAGAAGGAGAAGGTGAAGTCTGGAGGGTGAATCAGAAGAAGCAGAAGAAGTAGAAGGAGAAGGTGAAGTCTGGAGGGTGAATCAGAAGAAGTAGAAGAAGGAGAAGGAGAAGGTGAAGTCTGGAGGGTGAATCAGAAGAAGTAGAAGAAG
The DNA here is from genome assembly GCF_052327205.1 of Somniosus microcephalus. Lineage (NCBI taxonomy): Eukaryota > Metazoa > Chordata > Chondrichthyes > Squaliformes > Somniosidae > Somniosus > Somniosus microcephalus. The sequence goes on from NW_028225299.1 coordinate 727,185, forward strand.
GAGAAGGAGAAGGTGAAGTTTGGAGGGTGAATCAGAAGAAGTAGAAGAAGGAGAAGAGAAGGTGAAGTCTGGAGGGTGAATCAGAAGAAGCAGAAGAAGGAGAAGGAGAAGGTGAAGTCTGGAGGGTGAATCAGAAGAAGCAGAAGAAGTAGAAGGAGAAGGTGAAGTCTGCAGGGTGAATCAGAAGAAGTAGAAGAAGGAGAAGGAGAAGGTGAAGATTGGAGGGTGAATCAGAAGAAGTAGAAGAAGGAGAAGAGAAGGTGAAGTCTGGAGGGTGAATCAGAAGAAGCAGAAGAAGGAGAAGGAGAAGGTGAAGTCTGGAGGGTGAATCAGAAGAAGCAGAAGAAGTAGAAGGAGAAGGTGAAGTCTGCAGGGTGAATCAGAAGAAGTAGAAGAAGGAGAAGGAGAAGGTGAAGTTTGGAGGGTGAATCAGAAGAAGTAGAAGAAGGAGAAGAGAAGGTGAAGTCTGGAGGGTGAATCAGAAGAAGCAGAAGAAGGAGAAGGAGAAGGTGAAGTCTGGAGGGTGAATCAGAAGAAGCAGAAGAAGTAGAAGGAGAAGCTGAAGTCTGCAGGGTGAATCAGAAGAAGTAGAAGAAGGAGAAGGAGAAGGTGAAGTTTGGAGGGTGAATCAGAAGAAGTAGAAGAAGGAGAAGAGAAGGTGAAGTCTGGAGGGTGAATCAGAAGAAGCAGAATAAGGAGAAGGAGAAGGTGAAGTCTGGAGGGTGAATCAGAAGAAGCAGAAGAAGTAGAAGGAGAAGGTGAAGTCTGGAGGGTGAATCAGAAGAAGCAGAAGAAGGAGAAGGAGAAGGTGAAGTCTGGAGGGTGAATCAGAAGAAGTAGAAGAAGGAGAAGGAGAAGGTGAGGTCTGGGGGGTGAATCAGAAGAAGCAGAAGAAGGAGAAGGAGAAGGTGAAGTCAGGGGGGTGAAGCAGAAGAAGTAGAAGAAGGAGAAGGAGAAGGTGAAGTCTGGAGGGTGAAGCAGAAGAAGCAGAAGAAGGAGAAGGAGAAGGTGAAGTCTGGAGGGTGAATCAGAAGAAGTAGAAGAAGGAGAAGGAGAAGGTGAAGTCAGGAGGGTGAAGCAGAAGAAGCAGAAGAAGGAGAAGGAGAAGGTGAAGTCAGGGGGGTGAAGCAGAAGAAGTAGAAGAAGGAGAAGGAGAAGGTGAAGTCAGGAGGGTGAATCAGAAGAAGTAGAAGAAGGAGAAGTAGAAGGTGAAGTCAGGAGGGTGAATCAGAAGAAGCAGAAGAAGGAGAAGGAGAAGGTGAAGTCTGGAGGGTGAATCAGAAGAATCAGAAGAAGGAGAAGGAGAAGGTGAAGTCTGGAGGGTGAATCAGAAGAAGCAGAAGAAAGAGAAGGAGAAGGTGAAGTCTGGAGGGTGAAGCAGAAGAAGCAGAAGAAGGAGAAGGAGAAGGTGAAGACTGGAGGGTGAATCAGAAGAAGTAGAAGAAGGAGAAGGAGAAACTGAAGTCTGGAGGGTGAATCAGAAGAAGTAGAAGAAGGAGAAGGAGAAGGTGAAGTCTGGAGGGTGAATCAGAAGAAGCAGAAGAAGGAGAAGGAGAAGGTGAAGTCTGGAGGGTGAATCAGAAGAAGCAGAAGAAGGAGAAGGAGAAGATGAAGTCTGGAGGGTGAATCAGAAGAAGTAGAAGAAGGAGAAGGAGAAGGTGAGGTCTGGGGGGTGAATCAGAAGAAGCAGAAGAAGGAGAAGGAGAAGGTGAAGTCTGAAGGGTGAATCAGAAGAAGCAGAAGAAGGAGAAGGAGAAGGTGAAGTCTGGAGGGTGAATCAGAAGAAGCAGAAGAAGGAGAAGGAGAAGGTGAAGTCAGGAGGGTGAATCAGAAGAAGCAGAAGAAGGAGAAGGAGAAGGTGAAGTTAGGAGGGTGAATCAGAAGAAGCAGAAGAAGGAGAAGGAGAAGGTGAAGTCAGGGGGGTGAAGCAGAAGAAGTAGAAGAAGGAGAAGGAGAAGGTGAAGTCTGGAGGGTGAAGCAGAAGAAGCAGAAGAAGGAGAAGGAGAAGGTGAAGTCTGGAGGGTGAATCAGAAGAAGTAGAAGAAGGAGAAGGAGATGGTGAAGTCAGGAGGGTGAAGCAGAAGAAGCAGAAGAAGGAGAAGGAGAAGGTGAAGTCCGGAGGGTGAAGCAGAAGAAGCAGAAGAAGGAGAAGGAGAAGGTGAAGTCTGGAGGGCGAAGCAGAAGAAGCAGAAGAAGGAGAAGGAGAAGGTGAAGTCTGGACGGTGAAGCAGAAGAAGCAGAAGAAGGAGAAGGAGAAGGTGAAGTCTGGAGGGTGAATCAGAAGAAGTAGAAGAAGGAGAAGGAGAAGGTGAAGTCAGGAGGGTGAAGCAGAAGAAGCAGAAGAAGGAGAAGGAGAAGGTGAAGTCTGGAGGGTGAAGCAGAAGAAGCAGAAGAAGGAGAAGGAGAAGGTGAAGTCTGGAGGGTGAAGCAGAAGAAGCAGAAGAAGGAGAAGGAGAAGGTGAAGTCAGGAGGGTGAATCAGAAGAAGTAGAAGAAGGAGAAGGAGAAGGTGAAGTCTGGAGGGTGAATCAGAAGAAGTAGAAGAAGGAGAAGGAGAAGGTGAAGTCTGGAGGGTGAATCAGAAGAAGTAGAAGAAGGAGAAGGAGAAGGTGAAGTCTGGAGGGTGAATCAGAAGAAGCAGAAGAAGGAGAAGGAGAAGGTGAAGTCTGGAGGGAGAAGCAGAAGAAGTAGAAGAAGGAGAAGGAGAAGGTGAAGTCTGCAGGGTGAATAAGAAGAAGTAGAAGAAGGAGAAGGAGAAGGTGAAGTTTGGAGGGTGAATCAGAAGAAGTAGAAGAAGGAGAAGAGAAGGTGAAGTCTGGAGGGTGAATCAGAGGAAGCAGAAGAAGGAGAAGGAGAAGGTGAAGTCTGGAGGGTGAATCAGAAGAAGTAGAAGAAGGAGAAGGAGAAGGTTTAGTCTGGAGGGTGAATCAGAAGAAGTAGACGAAGGAGAAGGAGAATGTTAAGTCTGGAGGGTGAATCAGAAGAAGCAGAAGCAGGAGAAGGAGAAGGTGAAGTCTGGAGGGTGAATCAGAAGAAGTACAAGAAGGAGAAGGAGAAGGTGAAGTCTGGAGGGTGAATCAGAAGAAGCAGAAGAAGGAGAAGGAGAAGGTGAAGTCTGGAGGGTGAATCAGAAGAAGCAGAAGAAGGAGAAAGAGAAGGTGAAGTCTGGAGGGTGAATCAGAAGAAGCAGAAGAAGGAGAAGGAGAAGGTGAAGTCTGGAGGGTGAATCAGAAGAAGCAGAAGAAGTAGAAGGAGAAGGTGAAGTCTGGAGGGTGAATCAGAAGAAGTACAACAAGGAGAAGGAGAAGGTGAAGTCAGGAGGGTCAATCAGAAGAATCAGAAGAAGGAGAAGGAGAAGGTGAAGTCTGGAGGGCGAATCAGAAGAAGCAGAAGAAGGAGAAAGAGAAGGTGAAGTCTGGAGGGTGAATCAGAAGAAGCAGAAGAAGGAGAAGGAGAAGGTGAGGTCTGGAGGGTGAATCAGAAGAAGCAGAAGAAGTAGAAGGAGAAGGTGAAGTCTGGAGGGTGAATCAGAAGAAGTAGAAGAAGGAGAAGGAGAAGGTGAAGTTTGGAGGGTGAATCAGAAGAAGTAGAAGAAGGAGAAGAGAAGGTGAAGTCTGGAGGGTGAATCAGAAGAAGCAGAAGAAGGAGAAGGAGAAGGTGAAGTCTGGAGGGTGAATCAGAAGAAGCAGAAGAAGTAGAAGGAGAAGGTGAAGTCTGCAGGGTGAATCAGAAGAAGTAGAAGAAGGAGAAGGAGAAGGTGAAGTTTGGAGGGTGAATCAGAAGAAGTAGAAGAAGGAGAAGAGAAGGTGAAGTCTGGAGGGTGAATCAGAAGAAGCAGAAGAAGGAGAAGGAGAAGGTGAAGTCTGGAGGGTGAATAAGAAGAAGCAGAAGAAGTAGAAGGAGAAGGTGAAGTCTGCAGGGTGAATCAGAAGAAGGAGAAGAAGGAGAAGGAGAAGGTGAAGTTTGGAGGGTGAATCAGAAGAAGTAGAAGAAGGAGAAGAGAAGGTGAAGTCTGGAGGGTGAATCAGAAGAAGCAGAAGAAGGAGAAGGAGAAGGTGAAGTCTGGAGGGTGAATCAGAAGAAGCAGAAGAAGTAGAAGGAGAAGGTGAAGTCTGCAGGGTGAATCAGAAGAAGTAGAAGAAGGAGAAGGAGAAGGTGAAGTTTGGAGGGTGAATCAGAAGAAGTAGAAGAAGGAGAAGAGAAGGTGAAGTCTGGAGGGTGAATCAGAAGAAGCAGAAGAAGGAGAAGGAGAAGGTGAAGTCTGGAGGGTGAATCAGAAGAAGCAGAAGAAGTAGAAGGAGAAGGTGAAGTCTGCAGGGTGAATCAGAAGAAGTAGAAGAAGGAGAAGGAGAAGGTGAAGTTTGGAGGGTGAATCAGAAGAAGTAGAAGAAGGAGAAGAGAAGGTGAAGTCTGGAGGGTGAATCAGAAGAAGCAGAAGAAGGAGAAGGAGAAGGTGAAGTCTGGAGGGTGAATCAGAAGAAGCAGAAGAAGTAGAAGGAGACGGTGAAGTCTGCAGGGTGAATCAGAAGAAGTAGAAGAAGGAGAAGGAGAAGGTGAAGTTTGGAGGGTGAATCAGAAGAAGTAGAAGAAGGAGAAGAGAAGGTGAAGTCTGGAGGGTGAATCAGAAGAAGCAGAAGAAGGAGAAGGAGAAGGTGAAGTCTGGAGGGTGAATCAGAAGAAGCAGAAGAAGTAGAAGGAGAAGGTGAAGTCTGCAGGGTGAATCAGAAGAAGTAGAAGAAGGAGAAGGAGAAGGTGAAGTTTGGAGGGTGAATCAGAAGAAGTAGAAGAAGGAGAAGGAGAAGGTGAAGTCTGGAGGGAGAAGCAGAAGAAGTAGAAGAAGGAGAAGGAGAAGGTGAAGTCTGCAGGGTGAATCAGAAGAAGTAGAAGAAGGAGAAGGAGAAGGTGAAGTTTGGAGGGTGAATCAGAAGAAGTAGAAGAAGGAGAAGAGAAGGTGAAGTCTGGAGGGTGAATCAGAAGAAGCAGAAGAAGGAGAAGGAGAAGGTGAAGTCTGGAGGGTGAATCAGAAGAAGTAGAAGAAGGAGAAGGAGAAGGTTTAGTCTGGAGGGTGAATCAGAAGAAGTAGACGAAGGAGAAGGAGAATGTTAAGTCTGGAGGGTGAATCAGAAGAAGCAGAAGCAGGAGAAGGAGAAGGTGAAGTCTGGAGGGTGAATCAGAAGAAGTACAAGAAGGAGAAGGAGAAGGTGAAGTCTGGAGGGTGAATCAGAAGAAGCAGAAGAAGGAGAAGGAGAAGGTGAAGTCTGGAGGGTGAATCAGAAGAAGCAGAAGAAGGAGAAAGAGAAGGTGAAGTCTGGAGGGTCAATCAGAAGAATCAGAAGAAGGAGAAGGAGAAGGTGAAGTCTGGAGGGCGAATCAGAAGAAGCAGAAGAAAGAGAAGGAGAAGGTGAAGTCTGGAGGGTGAAGCAGAAGAAGCAGAAGAAGGAGAAGGAGAAGGTGAAGACTGGAGGGTGAATCAGAAGAAGTAGAAGAAGGAGAAGGAGAAGGTGAAGTCTGGAGGGTGAATCAGAAGAAGTAGAAGAAGGAGAAGGAGAAGGTGAAGTCTGGAGGGTGAATCAGAAGAATCAGAAGAATGAGAAGGAGAAGGTGAAGTCTGGAGGGTGAATCAGAAGAAGCAGAAGAAGGAGAAGGAGAAGATGAAGTCTGGAGGGTGAATCAGAAGAAGGAGAAGAAGGAGAAGGAGAAGGTGAGGTCTGGAGGGTGAATCAGAAGAAGCAGAAGAAGGAGAAGGTGAAGTCTGGAGGGTGAATCAGAAGAAGCAGAAGAAGGAGAAGGAGAAGGTGAAGTCTGGAGGGTGAAGTAGAAGAAGCAGAAGAAGGAGAAAGAGAAGGTGAAGTCTGGAGGGTGAATCAGAAGAAGCAGAAGAAGGAGAAGGAGAAGGTGAAGTCTGGAGGGTGAATCAGAAGAAGCAGAAGAAGTAGAAGGAGAAGGTGAAGTCTGGAGGGTGAATCAGAAGAAGTAGAACAAGGAGAAGGAGAAGGTGAAGTCAGGAGGGTCAATCAGAAGAATCAGAAGAAGGAGAAGGAGAAGGTGAAGTCTGGAGGGCGAATCAGAAGAAGCAGAAGAAGGAGAAAGAGAAGGTGAAGTCTGGAGGGTGAATCAGAAGAAGCAGAAGAAGGAGAAGGAGAAGGTGAGGTCTGGAGGGTGAATCAGAAGAAGCAGAAGAAGTAGAAGGAGAAGGTGAAGTCTGGAGGGTGAATCAGAAGAAGTAGAAGAAGGAGAAGGAGAAGGTGAAGTTTGGAGGGTGAATCAGAAGAAGTAGAAGAAGGAGAAGAGAAGGTGAAGTCTGGAGGGTGAATCAGAAGAAGCAGAAGAAGGAGAAGGAGAAGGTGAAGTCTGGAGGGTGAATCAGAAGAAGCAGAAGATGTAGAAGGAGAAGGTGAAGTCTGCAGGGTGAATCAGAAGAAGTAGAAGAAGGAGAAGGAGAAGGTGAAGTTTGGAGGGTGAATCAGAAGAAGTAGAAGAAGGAGAAGAGAAGGTGAAGTCTGGAGGGTGAATCAGAAGAAGCAGAAGAAGGAGAAGGAGAAGGTGAAGTCTGGAGGGTGAATAAGAAGAAGCAGAAGAAGTAGAAGGAGAAGGTGAAGTCTGCAGGGTGAATCAGAAGAAGTAGAAGAAGGAGAAGGAGAAGGTGAAGTTTGGAGGGTGAATCAGAAGAAGTAGAAGAAGGAGAAGAGAAGGTGAAGTCTGGAGGGTGAATCAGAAGAAGCAGAAGAAGGAGAAGGAGAAGGTGAAGTCTGGAGGGTGAATCAGAAGAAGCAGAAGAAGTAGAAGGAGAAGGTGAAGTCTGCAGGGTGAATCAGAAGAAGTAGAAGAAGGAGAAGGAGAAGGTGAAGTTTGGAGGGTGAATCAGAAGAAGTAGAAGAAGGAGAAGAGAAGGTGAAGTCTGGAGGGTGAATCAGAAGAAGCAGAAGAAGGAGAAGGAGAAGGTGAAGTCTGGAGGGTGAATCAGAAGAAGCAGAAGAAGTAGAAGGAGAAGGTGAAGTCTGCAGGGTGAATCAGAAGAAGTAGAAGAAGGAGAAGGAGAAGGTGAAGTTTGGAGGGTGAATCAGAAGAAGTAGAAGAAGGAGAAGAGAAGGTGAAGTCTGGAGGGTGAATCAGAAGAAGCAGAAGAAGGAGAAGGAGAAGGTGAAGTCTGGAGGGTGAATCAGAAGAAGCAGAAGAAGTAGAAGGAGAAGGTGAAGTCTGCAGGGTGAATCAGAAGAAGTAGAAGAAGGAGAAGGAGAAGGTGAAGTTTGGAGGGTGAATCAGAAGAAGTAGAAGAAGGAGAAGAGAAGGTGAAGTCTGGAGGGTGAATCAGAAGAAGCAGAAGAAGGAGAAGGAGAAGGTGAAGTCTGGAGGGTGAATCAGAAGAAGCAGAAGAAGTAGAAGGAGAAGGTGAAGTCTGCAGGGTGAATCAGAAGAAGTAGAAGAAGGAGAAGGAGAAGGTGAAGTTTGGAGGGTGAATCAGAAGAAGTAGAAGAAGGAGAAGAGAAGGTGAAGTCTGGAAGGTGAATCAGAAGAAGCAGAAGAAGGAGAAGGAGAAGGTGAAGTCTGGAGGGTGAATCAGAAGAAGCAGAAGAAGTAGAAGGAGAAGGTGAAGTCTGCAGGGTGAATCAGAAGAAGTAGAAGAAGGAGAAGGAGAAGGTGAAGTTTGGAGGGTGAATCAGAAGAAGTAGAAGAAGGAGAAGAGAAGGTGAAGTCTGGAGGGTGAATCAGAAGAAGCAGAAGAAGGAGAAGGAGAAGGTGAAGTCTGGAGGGTGAATCAGAAGAAGCAGAAGAAGTAGAAGGAGAAGGTGAAGTCTGCAGGGTGAATCAGAAGAAGTAGAAGAAGGAGAAGGAGAAGGTGAAGTTTGGAGGGTGAATCAGAAGAAGTAGAAGAAGGAGAAGGAGAAGGTGAAGTCTGGAGGGAGAAGCAGAAGAAGTAGAAGAAGGAGAAGGAGAAGGTGAAGTCTGCAGGGTGAATCAGAAGAAGTAGAAGAAGGAGAAGGAGAAGGTGAAGTTTGGAGGGTGAATCAGAAGAAGTAGAAGAAGGAGAAGAGAAGGTGAAGTCTGGAGGGTGAATCAGAAGAAGCAGAAGAAGGAGAAGGAGAAGGTGAAGTCTGGAGGGTGAATCAGAAGAAGTAGAAGAAGGAGAAGGAGAAGGTTTAGTCTGGAGGGTGAATCAGAAGAAGTAGACGAAGGAGAAGGAGAATGTTAAGTCTGGAGGGTGAATCAGAAGAAGCAGAAGCAGGAGAAGGAGAAGGTGAAGTCTGGAGGGTGAATCAGAAGAAGTACAAGAAGGAGAAGGAGAAGGTGAAGTCTGGAGGGTGAATCAGAAGAAGCAGAAGAAGGAGAAGGAGAAGGTGAAGTCTGGAGGGTGAATCAGAAGAAGCAGAAGAAGGAGAAAGAGAAGGTGAAGTCTGGAGGGTCAATCAGAAGAATCAGAAGAAGGAGAAGGAGAAGGTGAAGTCTGGAGGGCGAATCAGAAGAAGCAGAAGAAAGAGAAGGAGAAGGTGAAGTCTGGAGGGTGAAGCAGAAGAAGCAGAAGAAGGAGAAGGAGAAGGTGAAGACTGGAGGGTGAATCAGAAGAAGTAGAAGAAGGAGAAGGAGAAGGTGAAGTCTGGAGGGTGAATCAGAAGAAGTAGAAGAAGGAGAAGGAGAAGGTGAAGTCTGGAGGGTGAATCAGAAGAATCAGAAGAATGAGAAGGAGAAGGTGAAGTCTGGAGGGTGAATCAGAAGAAGCAGAAGAAGGAGAAGGAGAAGATGAAGTCTGGAGGGTGAATCAGAAGAAGGAGAAGAAGGAGAAGGAGAAGGTGAGGTCTGGAGGGTGAATCAGAAGAAGCAGAAGAAGGAGAAGGTGAAGTCTGGAGGGTGAATCAGAAGAAGCAGAAGAAGGAGAAGGAGAAGGTGAAGTCTGGAGGGTGAAGCAGAAGAAGCAGAAGAAGGAGAAGGAGAAGGTGAAGTCTGGAGGGTGAATCAGAAGAAGCAGAAGAAGGAGAAGGAGAAGGTGAAGTCAGGAGGGTGAATCAGAAGAAGCAGAAGAAGGAGAAGGAGAAGGTGAAGACTGGAGGGTGAATCAGAAGAAGTAGAAGAAGCAGAAGGAGAAGGTGAAGTCTGGAGGGTGAATCAGAAGAAGTAGAAGAAGGAGAAGGAGATGTTGAGGTCTGGAGGGTGAATCAGAAGAAGCAGAAGAAGGAGAAGGAGAAGGTGAAGTCTGGAGGGTGTATCAGAAGAAGCAGAAGAAGGAGAAGGAGAAGGTGAAGACTGGAGGGTGAATCAGAAGAAGTAGAAGAAGGAGAAGGAGAAGATGAAGTCTGGAGGGTGAATCAGAAGAAGTAGAAGAAGGAGAAGGAGAAGGTGAGGTCTGGAGGGTGAATCAGAAGAAGTAGAAGAAGGAGAAGGAGAAGGTGAAGTCAGGAGGGTGAATCAGAAGAAGCAGAAGAAGGAGAAGGAGAAGGTGAAGTTAGGAGGGTGAATCAGAAGAAGCAGAAGAAGGAGAAGGAGAAGGTGAAGTCAAGGGGGTGAAGCAGAAGAAGTAGAAGAAGGAGAAGGAGAAGGTGAAGTCAGGAAGGTGAAGCAGAAGAAGCAGAAGAAGGAGAAGGAGAAGGTGAAGTCTGGCGGGCGCAGCAGAAGAAGTAGAAGAAGGAGAAGGAGAAGATGAAGTCTGGAGGGTGAAGCAGAAGAAGCAGAACAAGGAGAAGGAGAAGGTGAAGTCTGGAGGGTGAATCAGAAGAAGTAGAAGAAGGAGAAGGAGAAGGTGAAGTCAGGAGGGTGAAGCAGAAGAAGCAGAAGAAGGAGAAGGAGAAGGTGAAGTCTGGAGGGTGAAGCAGAAGAAGCAGAAGAAGGAGAAGGAGAAGGTGAAGTCTGGAGGGTGAAGCAGAAGAAGTAGAAGAAGGAGAAGGAGAAGGTGAAGTCTGGAGGGTGAAGCAGAAGAAGCAGAAGAAGGAGAAGGTGAAGTCTGCAGGGTGAATCAGAAGGAGTAGAAGAAGGAGAAGGAGAAGGTGAAGTCAGGAGGGTGAAGCAGAAGAAGCAGAAGAAGGAGAAGGAGAAGGTGAAGTCTGGAGGGTGAAGCAGAAGAAGCAGAAGAAGGAGAAGGAGAAGGTGAAGTCTGGAGGGTGAATCAGAAGAAGCAGAAGAAGGAGAAGGAGAAGGTGAAGTCTGGAGGGTGAATCAGAAGAAGTAGAAGAAGGAGAAGGAGAAGGTGAAGTCTGGAGGGTGAATCAGAAGAAGTAGAAGAAGGAGAAGGAGAAGGTGAAGTCTGGAGGGTGAATCAGAAGAAGCAGAAGAAGGAGAAGGAGAAGGTGAAGTCTGGAGGGTGAATCAGAAGAAGCAGAAGAAGGAGAAGGAGAAGATGAAGTCTGGAGGGTGAATCAGAAGAAGTAGAAGAAGGAGAAGGAGATGGTGAGGTCTGGAGGGTGAATCAGAAGAAGCAGAAGAAGGAGAAGGAGAAGGTGAAGTCTGAAGGGTGTATCAGAAGAAGCAGAAGAAGGAGAAGGAGAAGGTGAAGTCTGGAGGGTGAATCAGAAGAAGCAGAAAAAGGAGAAGGAGAAGGTGAAGTCTGGAGGGTGAATCAGAAGAAGCAGAAGAAGGAGAAGGAGATGGTGCAATCTGGAGGGTGAATCAGAAGAAGTAGAAGAAGGAGAAGGAGAAGGTGAAGTCTGGAGGGTGAATCAGAAGAAGTAGAAGAAGGAGAAGGAGAAGGTGAAGTCTGGAGGGTGAATCAGAAGAAGCAGAAGAAGGAGAAGGAGAAGGTGAAGTCTTGTGGGTGAATCAGAAGAAGCAGAATAAGGAGAAGGAGAAGGTGAAGTCTGGAGGGTGAATCAGAAGAAGCAGAAGAAGGAGAAGGAGAAGGTGAAGCCTGGAGGGTGAATCGGAAGAAGTAGAAGAAGGAGAAGGAGAAGGTGAAGTCTGGAGGGTGAAGCAGAAGAAGTAGAAGAAGGAGAAGAAGAAGGTGAAGTCAGGAGGGTGAATCAGAAGAAGTAGAAGAAGGAGAAGGAGAAGGTGAAGTCAGGAGGGTGAATCAGAAGTAGCAGAAGAAGGAGAAGGAGAAGGTGAAGTCTGGAGGGTGAATCAGAAGAATCAGAAGAAGGAGAAGGAGAAGGTGAAGTCTGGAGGGTGAATCAGAAGAAGCAGAAGAAAGAGAAGGAGAAGTTGAAGTCTGAAGGGTGAAGCAGAAGAAGCAGAAGAAGGAGAAGGAGCAGGTGAAGACTGGAGGGTGAATCAGAAGAAGTAGAAGAAGGAGAAGGAGAAACTGAAGTCTGGAGTGTGAATCAGAAGAAGTAGAAGAAGGAGAAGGAGATGGTGAAGTCTGGAGGGTGAATCAGAAGAAGCAGAAGAAGGAGAAGGAGAAGGTGAAGTCAGGGGGGTGAAGCAGAAGAAGTAGAAGAAGGAGAAGGAGAAGGTGAAGTCTGGAGGGTGAAGCAGAAGAAGCAGAAGAAGGAGAAGGAGAAGGTGAAGTCTGGAGGGTGAATCAGAAGAAGTAGAAGGAGAAGGAGAAGGTGAAGTCAGGAGGGTGAAGCAGAAGAAGCAGAAGAAGGAGAAGGAGAAGGTGAAGTCTGGAGGGTGAATCAGAAGAAGCAGAAGAAGGAGAAGGAGAAGGTGAAGTCAGGGGGGTGAAGCAGAAGAAGTAGAAGAAGGAGAAGGAGAAGGTGAAGTCTGGAGGGTGAAGCAGAAGAAGCAGAAGAAGGAGAAGGAGAAGGTGAAGTCTGGAGGGTGAATCAGAAGAAGTAGAAGAAGGAGAAGGAGATGGTGAAGTCAGGAGGGTGAAGCAGAAGAAGCAGAAGAAGGAGAAGGAGAAGGTGAAGTCCGGAGGGTGAAGCAGAAGAAGCAGAAGAAGGAGAAGGAGAAGGTGAAGTCTGGAGGGCGAAGCAGAAGAAGCAGAAGAAGGAGAAGGAGAAGGTGAAGTCTGGACGGTGAAGCAGAAGAAGCAGAAGAAGGAGAAGGAGAAGGTGAAGTCTGGAGGGTGAATCAGAAGAAGTAGAAGAAGGAGAAGGAGAAGATGAAGTCAGGAGGGTGAAGCAGAAGAAGCAGAAGAAGGAGAAGGAGAAGGTGAAGTCTGGAGGGTGAAGCAGAAGAAGCAGAAGAAGGAGAAGGAGAAGGTGAAGTCTGGAGGGTGAAGCAGAAGAAGCAGAAGAAGGAGAAGGAGAAGGTGAAGTCAGGAGGGTGAATCAGAAGAAGTAGAAGAAGGAGAAGGAGAAAGTGAAGTCTGGAGGGTGAATCAGAAGAAGTAGAAGAAGGAAAAGGAGAAGGTGAAGTCTGGAGGGTGAATCAGAAGAAGTAGAAGAAGGAGAAGGAGAAGGTGAAGTCTGGAGGGTGAATCAGAAGAAGCAGAAGAAGGAGAAGGAGAAGGTGAAGTCTGGAGGGAGAAGCAGAAGAAGTAGAAGAAGGAGAAGGAGAAGGTGAAGTCTGCAGGGTGAATCAGAAGAAGTAGAAGAAGGAGAAGGAGAAGGTGAAGTTTGGAGGGTGAATCAGAAGAAGTAGAAGAAGGAGAAGAGAAGGTGAAGTCTGGAGGGTGAATCAGAAGAAGCAGAAGAAGGAGAAGGAGAAGGTGAAGTCTGGAGGGTGAATCAGAAGAAGTAGAAGAAGGAGAAGGAGAAGGTTTAGTCTGGAGAGTGAATCAGAAGAAGTAGACGAAGGAGAAGGAGAATGTTAAGTCTGGAGGGTGAATCAGAAGAAGCAGAAGCAGGAGAAGGAGAAGGTGAAGTCTGGAGGGTGAATCAGAAGAAGTACAAGAAGGAGAAGGAGAAGGTGAAGTCTGGAGGGTGAATCAGAAGAAGCAGAAGAAGGAGAAGGAGAAGGTGAAGTCTGGAGGGTGAATCAGAAGAAGCAGAAGGAGGAGAAAGAGAAGGTGAAGTCTGGAGGGTGAATCAGAAGAAGCAGAAGAAGGAGAAGGAGAAGGTGAAGTCTGGAGGGTGAATCAGAAGAAGCAGAAGAAGTAGAAGGAGAAGGTGAAGTCTGGAGGGTGAATCAGAAGAAGTAGAACAAGGAGAAGGAGAAGGTGAAGTCAGGAGAGTGAATCAAAAGAAGTAGAAGAAGGAGAAGGAGAAGGTGAAGTCTGGAGGGTGAAGCAGAAGAAGTAGAAGAAGGAGAAGGAGAAGGTGAAGTCTGGAGGGTGAATCAGAAGAAGTAGAAGAAGGAGAAGGAGAAGGTGAAGTCTGGAGGGTGAATCAGAAGAAGCAGAAGAAGGAGAAGGAGAAGGTATAGTCTGGAGGGTCAATCAGAAGAATCAGAAGAAGGAGAAGGAGAAGGTGAAGTCTGGAGGGCGAATCAGAAGAAGCAGAAGAAAGAGAAGGAGAAGATGAAGTCTGGAGGGTGAATCAGAAGAAGGAGAAGAAGGAGAAGGAGAAGGTGAGGTCTGGAGGGTGAATCAGAAGAAGCAGAAGAAGTAGAAGGAGAAGGTGAAGTCTGGAGGGTGAATCAGAAGAAGTAGAACAAGGAGAAGGAGAAGGTGAAGTCAGGAGAGTGAATCAAAAGAAGTAGAAGAAGGAGAAGGAGAAGGTGAAGTCTGGAGGGTGAAGCAGAAGAAGCAGAAGAAGGAGAAGGAGAAGGTGAAGACTGGAGGGTGAATCAGAAGAAGTAGAAGAAGGAGAAGGAGAAGGTGAAGTCTGGAGGGTGAATCAGAAGAAGTAGAAGAAGGAGAAGGAGAAGGTGAAGTCTGGAGGGTGAATCAGAAGAATCAGAAGAAGGAGAAGGAGAAGGTGAAGTCTGGAGGGTGAATCAGAAGAAGCAGAAGAAGGAGAAGGAGAAGATGAAGTCTGGAGGGTGAATCAGAAGAAGGAGAAGAAGGAGAAGGAGAAGGTGAGGTCTGGAGGGTGAATCAGAAGAAGCAGAAGAAGGAGAAGGTGAAGTCTGGAGGGTGAATCAGAAGAAGCAGAAGAAGGAGAAGGAGAAGGTGAAGTCTGGAGGGTGAAGCAGAAGAAGCAGAAGAAGGAGAAGGAGAAGGTGAAGTCTGGAGGGTGAATCAGAAGAAGCAGAAGAAGGAGAAGGAGAAGGTGAAGTCAGGAGGGTGAATCAGAAGAAGCAGAAGAAGGAGAAGGAGAAGGTGAAGACTGGAGGGTGAATCAGAAGAAGTAGAAGAAGCAGAAGGAGAAGGTGAAGTCTGGAGGGTGAATCAGAAGAAGTAGAAGAAGGAGAAGGAGATGGTGAGGTCTGGAGGGTGAATCAGAAGAAGCAGAAGAAGGAGAAGGAGAAGGTGAAGTCTGGAGGGTGAATCAGAAGAAGCAGAAGAAGGAGAAGGAGAAGGTGAAGACTGGAGGGTGAATCAGAAGAAGTAGAAGAAGGAGAAGGAGAAGATGAAGTCTGGAGGGTGAATCAGAAGAAGTAGAAGAAGGAGAAGGAGAAGGTGAGGTCTGGAGGGTGAATCAGAAGAAGTAGAAGAAGGAGAAGGAGAAGGTGAAGTCAGGAGGGTGAATCAGAAGAAGCAGAAGAAGGAGAAGGAGAAGGTGAAGTTAGGAGGGTGAATCAGAAGAAGCAGAAGAAGGAGAAGGAGAAGGTGAAGTCAAGGGGGTGAAGCAGAAGAAGTAGAAGAAGGAGAAGGAGAAGGTGAAGTCAGGAAGGTGAAGCAGAAGAAGCAGAAGAAGGAGAAGGAGAAGCTGAAGTCTGGCGGGCGCAGCAGAAGAAGCAGAAGAAGGAGAAGGAGAAGGTGAAGTCTGGAGGGTGAAGCAGAAGAAGCAGAAGAAGGAGAAGGAGAAGGTGAAGTCTGGAGGGTGAATCAGAAGAAGTAGAAGAAGGAGAAGGAGAAGGTGAAGTCAGGAGGGTGAAGCAGAAGAAGCAGAAGAAGGAGAAGGAGAAGGTGAAGTCTGGAGGGTGAAGCAGAAGAAGCAGAAGAAGGAGAAGGAGAAGGTGAAGTCTGGAGGGTGAAGCAGAAGAAGTAGAAGAAGGAGAAGGAGAAGGTGAAGTCTGGAGGGTGAAGCAGAAGAAGCAGAAGAAGGAGAAGGAGAAGGTGAAGTCTGGAGGGTGAATCAGAAGGAGTAGAAGAAGGAGAAGGAGAAGGTGAAGTCAGGAGGGTGAAGCAGAAGAAGCAGAAGAAGGAGAAGGAGAAGGTGAAGTCTGGAGGGTGAAGCAGAAGAAGCAGAAGAAGGAGAAGGAGAAGGTGAAGTCTGGAGGGTGAATCAGAAGAAGTAGAAGAAGGAGAAGGAGAAGGTGAAGTCTGGAGGGTGAATCAGAAGAAGTAGAAGAAGGAGAAGGAGAAGGTGAAGTCTGGAGGGTGAATCAGAAGAAGCAGAAGAAGGAGAAGGAGAAGGTGAAGTCTGGAGGGTGAATCAGAAGAAGCAGAAGAAGGAGAAGGAGAAGATGAAGTCTGGAGGGTGAATCAGAAGAAGTAGAAGAAGGAGAAGGAGATGGTGAGGTCTGGAGGGTGAATCAGAAGAAGCAGAAGAAGGAAAAGGAGAAGGTGAAGTCTGAAGGGTGTATCAGAAGAAGCAGAAGAAGGAGAAGGAGAAGGTGAAGTCTGGAGGGTGAATCAGAAGAAGCAGAAAAAGGAGAAGGAGAAGGTGAAGTCTGGAGGGTGAATCAGAAGAAGCAGAAGAAGGAGAAGGAGATGGTGCAGTCTGGAGGGTGAATCAGAAGAAGTAGAAGAAGGAGAAGGAGAAGGTGAAGTCTGGAGGGTGAATCAGAAGAAGTAGAAGAAGGAGAAGGAAAAGGTGAAGTCTGGAGGGTGAATCAGAAGAAGCAGAAGAAGGAGAAGGAGAAGGTGAAGTCTTGTGGGTGAATCAGAAGAAGCAGAATAAGGAAAAGGAGAAGGTGAAGTCTGGAGGGTGAATCAGAAGAAGCAGAAGAAGGAGAAGGAGAAGGTGAAGCCTGGAGGGTGAATCGGAAGAAGTAGAAGAAGGAGAAGGAGAAGGTGAAGTCTGGAGGGTGAAGCAGAAGAAGTAGAAGAAGGAGAAGAAGAAGGTGAAGTCAGGAGGGTGAATCAGAAGAAGTAGAAGAAGGAGAAGGAGAAGGTGAAGTCAGGAGGGTGAATCAGAAGAAGCAGAAGAAGGAGAAGGAGAAGCTAAAGTCTGGAGGGTGAATCAGAAGAATCAGAAGAAGGAGAAGGAAAAGGTGAAGTCTGGAGGGTGAATCAGAAGAAGCAGAAGAAAGAGAAGGAGAAGGTGAAGTCTGGAGGGTGAAGCAGAAGAAGCAGAAGAAGGAGAAGGAGCAGGTGAAGACTGGAGGGTGAATCAGAAGAAGTAGAAGAAGGAGAAGGAGAAACTGAAGTCTGGAGGGTGAATCAGAAGAAGTAGAAGAAGGAGAAGGAGAAGGTGAAGTCTGGAGGGTGAATCAGAAGAAGCAGAAGAAGGAGAAGGAGAAGGTGAAGTCTGGAGGGTGAATCAGAAGAAGCAGAAGAAGGAGAAGGAGAAGATGAAGTCTGGAGGGTGAATCAGAAGAAGTAGAAGAAGGAGAAGGAGAAGGTGAGGTCTGGGGGTGAATCAGAAGAAGCAGAAGAAGGAGAAGGAGAAGGTGAAGTCAGGGGGGTGAAGCAGAAGAAGTAGAAGAAGGAGAAGGAGAAGGTGAAGTCTGGAGGGTGAAGCAGAAGAAAAAGAAAAAGGAGAAGGAGAAGGTGAAGTCTGGAGGGTGAATCAGAAGAAGTAGAAGAAGGAGAAGGAGAAGGTGAAGTCAGGAGGGTGAAGCAGAAGAAGCAGAAGATGGAGAAGGAGAAGGTGAAGTCTGGAGGGTGAAGCAGAAGAAGCAGAAGAAGGAGAAGGAGAAGGTGAAGTCTGGAGGGTGAATCAGAAGAAGCAGAAGAAGGAGAAGGAGAAGGTGAAGTCAGGGGGGTGAAGCAGAAGAAGTAGAAGAAGGAGAAGGAGAAGGTGAAGTCTGGAGGGTGAAGCAGAAGAAGCAGAAGAAGGAGAAGGAGAAGGTGAAGTCTGGAGGGTGAATCAGAAGAAGTAGAAGAAGGAGAAGGAGAAGGTGAAGTCAGGAGGGTGAAGCAGAAGAAGCAGAAGAAGGAGAAGGAGAAGGTGAAGTCTGGAGGGTGAAGCAGAAGAAGCAGAAGAAGGAGAAGGAGAAGGTGAAGTCTGGAGGGCGAAGCAGAAGAAGCAGAAGAAGGAGAAGGAGAAGGTGAAGTCTGGACGGTGAAGCAGAAGAAGCAGAAGAAGGAGAAGGAGAAGGTGAAGTCTGGAGGGTGAATCAGAAGAAGTAGAAGAAGGAGAAGGAGAAGGTGAAGTCAGGAGGGTGAAGCAGAAGAAGCAGAAGAAGGAGAAGGAGAAGGTGAAGTCTGGAGGGTGAAGCAGAAGAAGCAGAATAAGGAGAAGGAGAAGGTGAAGTCTGGAGGGTGAAGCAGAAGAAGCAGAAGAAGGAGAAGGAGAAGGTGAAGTCAGGAGGGTGAATCAGAAGAAGTAGAAGAAGTAGAAGGAGAAGGTGAAGTCTGGAGGGTGAATCAGAAGAAGTAGAAGAAGGAGAAGGAGAAGGTGAAGTCTGGAGGGTGAATCAGAAGAAGTAGAAGAAGGAGAAGGAGAAGGTGAAGTCTGGAGGGTGAATCAGAAGAAGCAGAAGAAGGAGAAGGAGAAGGTGAAGTCTGGAGGGAGAAGCAGAAGAAGTAGAAGAAGGAGAAGGAGAAGGTGAAGTCTGGAGGGTGTATCAGAAGAAGTCGAAGAAGGAGAAGGAGAAGGTGAAGTTTGGAGGGTGAATCAGAAGAAGTAGAAGAAGGAGAAGAGAAGGTGAAGTCTGGAGGGTGAATCAGAAGAAGCAGAAGAAGGAGAAGGAGAAGGTGAAGTCTGGAGGGTGAATCAGAAGAAGTAGAAGAAGGAGAAGGAGAAGGTTTAGTCTGGAGGGTGAATCAGAAGAAGTCTACGAAGGAGAAGGAGAATGTTAAGTCTGGAGGGTGAATCAGAAGAAGCAGAAGCAGGAGAAGGAGAAGGTGAAGTCTGGAGGGTGAAGCAGAAGAAGTAGAAGAAGGAGAAGGAGAAGGTGAAGTCTGGAGGGTGAAGCAGAAGAAGCAGAAGAAGGAGAAGGAGAAGGTGAAGTCTGGAGGGTGAATCAGAAGAAGTAGAAGAAGGAGAAGGAGATGGTGAAGTCAGGAGGGTGAAGCAGAAGAAGCAGAAGAAGGAGAAGGAGAAGGTGAAGTCCGGAGGGTGAAGCAGAAGAAGCAGAAGAAGGAGAAGGAGAAGGTGAAGTCTGGAGGGCGAAGCAGAAGAAGCAGAAGAAGGAGAAGGAGAAGGTGAAGTCTGGACGGTGAAGCAGAAGAAGCAGAAGAAGGTGAAGGAGAAGGTGAAGTCTGGAGGGTGAATCAGAAGAAGTAGAAGAAGGAGAAGGAGAAGGTGAAGTCAGGAGGGTGAAGCAGAAGAAGCAGAAGAAGGAGAAGGAGAAGGTGAAGTCTGGAGGGTGAAGCAGAAGAAGCAGAAGAAGGAGAAGGAGAAGGTGAAGTCTGGAGGGTGAAGCAGAAGAAGCAGAAGAAGGAGAAGGAGAAGGTGAAGTCAGGAGGGTGAATCAGAAGAAGTAGAAGAAGGAGAAGGAGAAAGTGAAGTCTGGAGGGTGAATCAGAAGAAGTAGAAGAAGGAGAAGGAGAAGGTGAAGTCTGGAGGGTGAATCAGAAGAAGCAGAAGAAGGAGAAGGAGAAGGTGAAGTCTGGAGGGAGAAGCAGAAGAAGTAGAAGAAGGAGAAGGAGAAGGTGAAGTCTGCAGGATGAGTCAGAAGAAGTAGAAGAAGGAGAAGGAGAAGGTGAAGTTTGGAGGGTGAATCAGAAGAAGTAGAAGAAGGAGAAGAGAAGGTGAAGTCTGGAGGGTGAATCAGAAGAAGCAGAAGAAGGAGAAGGAGAAGGTGAGGTCTGGAGGGTGAATCAGAAGAAGTAGAAGAAGGAGAAGGAGAAGGTTTAGTCTGGAGGGTGAATCAGAAGAAGTAGACGAAGGAGAAGGAGAATGTTAAGTCTGGAGGGTGAATCAGAAGAAGCAGAAGCAGGAGAAGGAGAAGGTGAAGTCTGGAGGGTGAATCAGAAGAAGTACAAGAAGGAGAAGGAGAAGGTGAAGTCTGGAGGGTGAATCAGAAGAAGCAGAAGAAGGAGAAGGAGAAGGTGAAGTCTGGAGGGTGAATCAGAAGAAGCAGAAGAAGGAGAAAGAGAAGGTGAAGTCTGGAGGGTGAATCAGAAGAAGCAGAAGAAGGAGAAGGAGAAGGTGAAGTCTGGAGGGTGAATCAGAAGAAGCAGAAGAAGTAGAAGGAGAAGGTGAAGTCTGGAGGGTGAATCAGAAGAAGTAGAACAAGGAGAAGGAGAAGGTGAAGTCAGGAGAGTGAATCAAAAGAAGTAGAAGAAGGAGAAGGAGAAGGTGAAGTCTGGAGGGTGAAGCAGAAGAAGTAGAAGAAGGAGAAGGAGAAGGTGAAGTCTGGAGGGTGAATCAGAAGAAGTAGAAGAAGGAGAAGGAGAAGGTGAAGTCTGGAGGGTGAATCAGAAGAAGCAGAAGAAGGAGAAGGAGAAGGTATAGTCTGGAGGGTCAATCAGAAGAATCAGAAGAAGGAGAAGGAGAAGGTGAAGTCTGGAGGGCGAATCAGAAGAAGCAGAAGAAAGAGAAGGAGAAGGTGAAGTCTGGAGGGTGAAGCAGAAGAAGCAGAAGAAGGAGAAGGAGAAGGTGAAGACTGGAGGTTGAATCAGAAGAAGTAGAAGAAGGAGAAGGAGAAGGTGAAGTCTGGAGGGTGAATCAGAAGAAGTACAAGAAGGAGAAGGAGAAGGTGAAGTCTGGAGGGTGAATCAGAAGAATCAGAAGAAGGAGAAGGAGAAGGTGAAGTCTGGAGGGTGAATCAGAAGAAGCAGAAGAAGGAGAAGGAGAAGATGAAGTCTGGAGGGTGAATCAGAAGAAGGAGAAGAAGGAGAAGGAGAAGGTGAGGTCTGGAGGGTGAATCAGAAGAAGCAGAAGAAGGAGAAGGTGAAGTCTGGAGGGTGAATCAGAAGAAGCAGAAGAAGGAGAAGGTGAAGGTGAAGTCTGGAGGGTGAAGCAGAAGAAGCAGAAGAAGGAGAAGGAGAAGGTGAAGTCTGGAGGGTGAATCAGAAGAAGCAGAAGAAGGAGAAGGAGAAGGTGAAGTCAGGAGGGTGAATCAGAAGAAGCAGAAGAAGGAGAAGGAGAAGGTGAAGACTGGAGGGTGAATCAGAAGAAGTAGAAGAAGCAGAAGGAGAAGGTGAAGTCTGGAGGGTGAATCAGAAGAAGTAGAAGAAGGAGAAGGAGATGGTGAGGTCTGGAGGGTGAATCAGAAGAAGCAGAAGAAGGAGAAGGAGAAGGTGAAGTCTGGAGGGTGAATCAGAAGAAGCAGAAGAAGGAGAAGGAGAAGGTGAAGACTGGAGGGTGAATCAGAAGAAGTAGAAGAAGGAGAAGGAGAAGATGAAGTCTGGAGGGTGAATCAGAAGAAGTAGAAGAAGGAGAAGGAGAAGGTGAGGTCTGGAGGGTGAATCAGAAGAAGTAGAAGAAGGAGAAGAAGAAGGTGAAGTCAGGAGGGTGAATCAGAAGAAGCAGAAGAAGGAGAAGGAGAAGGTGAAGTTAGGAGGGTGAATCAGAAGAAGCAGAAGAAGGAGAAGGAGAAGGTGAAGTCTGGAGGGTGAATCAGAAGAAGTAGAAGAAGGAGAAGGAGAAGGTGAAGTCTGGAGGGTGAATCAGAAGAAGTAGAAGAAGGAGAAGGAGAAGGTGAAGTCTGGAGGGTGAATCAGAAGAAGCAGAAGAAGGAGAAGGAGAAGGTGAAGTCTGGAGGGTGAATCAGAAGAAGCAGAAGAAGGATAAGGAGAAGATGAAGTCTGGAGGGTGAATCAGAAGAAGTAGAAGAAGGAGAAGGAGATGGTGAGGTCTGGAGGGTGAATCAGAAGAAGCAGAAGAAGGAGAAGGAGAAGGTGAAGTCTGAAGGGTGTATCAGAAGAAGCAGAAGAAGGAGAAGGAGAAGGTGAAGTCTGGAGGGTGAATCAGAAGAAGCAGAAAAAGGAGAAGGAGAAGGTGAAGTCTGGAGGGTGAATCAGAAGAAGCAGAAGAAGGAGAAGGAGATGGTGCAGTCTGGAGGGTGAATCAGAAGAAGTAGAAGAAGGAGAAGGAGAAGGTGAAGTCTGGAGGGTGAATCAGAAGAAGTAGAAGAAGGAGAAGGAGAAGATGAAGTCTGGAGGGTGAATCAGAAGAAGTAGAAGAAGGAGAAGGAGAAGGTGAGGTCTGGAGGGTGAATCAGAAGAAGTAGAAGAAGGAGAAGAAGAAGGTGAAGTCAGGAGGGTGAATCAGAAGAAGCAGAAGAAGGAGAAGGAGAAGGTGAAGTTAGGAGGGTGAATCAGAAGAAGCAGAAGAAGGAGAAGGAGAAGGTGAAGTCAAGGGGGTGAAGCAGAAGAAGTAGAAGAAGGAGAAGGAGAAGGTGAAGTCAGGAAGGTGAAGCAGAGGAAGCAGAAGAAGGAGAAGGAGAAGGTGAAGTCTGGCGGGCGCAGCAGAAGAAGCAGAAGAAGGAGAAGGAGAAGGTGAAGTCTGGAGGGTGAAGCAGAAGAAGCAGAAGAAGGAGAAGGAGAAGGTGAAGTCTGGAGGGTGAATCAGAAGAAGTAGAAGAAGGAGAAGGAGAAGGTGAAGTCAGGAGGGTGAAGCAGAAGAAGCAGAAGAAGGAGAAGGAGAAGGTGAAGTCTGGAGGGTGAAGCAGAAGAAGCAGAAGAAGGAGAAGGAGAAGGTGAAGTCTGGAGGGTGAAGCAGAAGAAGTAGAAGAAGGAGAAGGAGAAGGTGAAGTCTGGAGGGTGAAGCAGAAGAAGCAGAAGAAGGAGAAGGAGAAGGTGAAGTCTGGAGGGTGAATCAGAAGGAGTAGAAGAAGGAGAAGGAGATGGTGAAGTCAGGAGGTTGAAGCAGAAGAAGCAGAAGAAGGAGAAGGAGAAGGTGAAGTCTGGAGGGTGAAGCAGAAGAAGCAGAAGAAGGAGAAGGAGAAGGTGAAGTCTGGAGGGTGAATCAGAAGAAGCAGAAGAAGGAGAAGGAGAAGGTGAAGTCTGGAGGGTGAATCAGAAGAAGTAGAAGAAGGAGAAGGAGAAGGTGAAGTCTGGAGGGTGAATCAGAAGAAGTAGAAGAAGGAGAAGGAGAAGGTGAAGTCTGGAGGGTGAATCAGAAGAAGCAGAAGAAGGAGAAGGAGAAGGTGAAGTCTGGAGGGTGAATCAGAAGAAGCAGAAGAAGGATAAGGAGAAGATGAAGTCTGGAGGGTGAATCAGAAGAAGTAGAAGAAGGAGAAGGAGATGGTGAGGTCTGGAGGGTGAATCAGAAGAAGCAGAAGAAGGAGAAGGAGAAGGTGAAGTCTGAAGGGTGTATCAGAAGAAGCAGAAGAAGGAGAAGGAGAAGGTGAAGTCTGGAGGGTGAATCAGAAGAAGCAGAAAAAGGAGAAGGAGAAGGTGAAGTCTGGAGGGTGAATCAGAAGAAGCAGAAGAAGGAGAAGGAGATGGTGCAGTCTGGAGGGTGAATCAGAAGAAGTAGAAGAAGGAGAAGGAGAAGGTGAAGTCTGGAGGGTGAATCAGAAGAAGTAGAAGAAGGAGAAGGAGAAGGTGAAGTCTGGAGGGTGAATCAGAAGAAGCAGAAGAAGGAGAAGGAGAAGGTGAAGTCTTGTGGGTGAATCAGAAGAAGCAGAATAAGGAGAAGGAGAAGGTGAAGTCTGGAGGGTGAATCAGAAGAAGCAGAAGAAGGAGAAGGAGAAGGTGAAGCCTGGAGGGTGAATCGGAAGAAGTAGAAGAAGGAGAAGGAGAAGGTGAAGTCTGGAGGGTGAAGCAGAAGAAGTAGAAGAAGGAGAAGAAGAAGGTGAAGTCAGGAGGGTGAATCACAAGAAGTAGAAGAAGGAGAAGGAGAAGGTGAAGTCAGGAGGGTGAATCAGAAGAAGCAGAAGAAGGAGAAGGAGAAGGTGAAGTCTGGAGGGTGAATCAGAAGAATCAGAAGAAGGAGAGGGAGAAGGTGAAGTCTGGATGGTGAATCAGAAGAAGCAGAAGAAAGAGAAGGAGAAGGTGAAGTCTGGAGGGTGAAGCAGAAGAAGCAGAAGAAGGAGAAGGAGCAGGTGAAGACTGGAGGGTGAATCAGAAGAAGTAGAAGAAGGAGAAGGAGAAACTGAAGTCTGGAGGGTGAATCAGAAGAAGTAGAAGAAGGAGAAGGAGAAGGTGAAGTCTGGAGGGTGAATCAGAAGAAGCAGAAGATGGAGAAGGAGAAGGTGAAGTCTGGAGGGTGAATCAGAAGAAGCAGAAGAAGGAGAAGGAGAAGATGAAGTCTGGAGGGTGAATCAGAAGAAGTAGAAGAAGGAGAAGGAGAAGGTGAGGTCTGGGGGTGAATCAGAAGAAGCAGAAGAAGGAGAAGGAGAAGGTGAAGTCAGGGGGGTGTAGCAGAAGAAGTAGAAGAAGGAGAAGGAGAAGGTGAAGTCTGGAGGGTGAAGCAGAAGAAGCAGAAGAAGGAGAAGGAGAAGGTGAAGTCTGGAGGGTGAATCAGAAGAAGTAGAAGAAGGAGAATGAGAAGGTGAAGTCAGGAGGGTGAAGCAGAAGAAGCAGAAGATGGAGAAGGAGAAGGTGAAGTCTGGAGGGTGAAGCAGAAGAAGCAGAAGAAGGAGAAGGAGAAGGTGAAGTCTGGAGGGTGAATCAGAAGAAGCAGAAGAAGGAGAAGGAGAAGGTGAAGTCAGGGGGGTGAAGCAGAAGAAGTAGAAGAAGGAGAAGGAGAAGGTGAAGTCTGGAGGGTGAAGCAGAAGAAGCAGAAGAAGGAGAAGGAGAAGGTGAAGTCTGGAGGGTGAATCAGAAGAAGTAGAAGAAGGAGAAGGAGAAGGTGAAGTCAGGAGGGTGAAGCAGAAGAAGCAGAAGAAGGAGAAGGAGAAGGTGAAGTCTGGAGGGTGAAGCAGAAGAAGCAGAAGAAGGAGAAGGAGAAGGTGAAGTCTGGAGGGCGAAGCAGAAGAAGCAGAAGAAGGAGAAGGAGAAGGTGAAGTCTGGACGGTGAAGCAGAAGAAGCAGAAGAAGGAGAAGGAGAAGGTGAAGTCTGGAGGGTGAATCAGAAGAAGTAGAAGAAGGAGAAGGAGAAGGTGAAGTCAGGAGGGTGAAGCAGAAGAAGCAGAAGAAGGAGAAGGAGAACGTGAAGTCTGGAGGGTGAAGCAGAAGAAGCAGAAGAAGGAGAAGGAGAAGGTGAAGTCTGGAGGGTGAAGCAGAAGAAGCAGAAGAAGGAGAAGGAGAAGGTGAAGTCAGGAGGGTGAATCAGAAGAAGTAGAAGAAGTAGAAGGAGAAGGTGAAGTCTGGAGGGTGAATCAGAAGAAGTAGAAGAAGGAGAAGGAGAAGGTGAAGTCTGGAGGGTGAATCAGAAGAAGTAGAAGAAGGAGAAGGAGAAGGTGAAGTCTGGAGGGTGAATCAGAAGAAGCAGAAGAAGGAGAAGGAGAAGGTGAAGTCTGGAGGGAGAAGCAGAAGAAGTAGAAGAAGGAGAAGGAGAAGGTGAAGTCTGGAGGGTGAATCAGAAGAAGTCGAAGAAGGAGAAGGTGAAGTTTGGAGGGTGAATCAGAAGAAGTAGAAGAAGGAGAAGAGAAGGTGAAGTCTGGAGGGTTAATCAGAAGAAGCAGAAGAAGGAGAAGGAGAAGGTGAAGTCTGGAGGGTGAATCAGAAGAAGTAGAAGAAGGAGAAGGAGAAGGTTTAGTCTGGAGGGTGAATCAGAAGAAGTCTACGAAGGAGAAGGAGAATGTTAAGTCTGGAGGGTGAATCAGAAGAAGCAGAAGCAGGAGAAGGAGAAGGTGAAGTCTGGAGGGTGAATCAGAAGAAGTAGAAGAAGGAGAAGGAGAAGGTAAAGTCTGGAGGGTCAATCAGAAGAATCAGAAGAAGGAGAATGAGAAGGTGAAGTCTGGAGGGCGAATCAGAAGAAGCAGAAGAAAGAGAAGGAGAAGGTGAAGTCTGGAGGGTGAAGCAGAAGAAGCAGAAGAAGGAGAAGGAGAAGGTGAAGACTGGAGGTTGAATCAGAAGAAGTAGAAGAAGGAGAAGGAGAAGGTGAAGTCTGGAGGGTGAATCAGAAGAAGTAGAAGAAGGAAAAGGAGAAGGTGAAGTCTGGAGGGTGAATCAGAAGAATCAGAAGAAGGAGAAGGAGAAGGTGAAGTCTGGAGGGTGAATCAGAAGAAGCAGAAGAAGGAGAAGGAGAAGATGAAGTCTGGAGGGTGAATCAGAGGAAGTAGAAGAAGGCGAAGGAGAAGGTGAGGTCTGGAGGGTGAATCAGAAGAAGCAGAAGAAGGAGAAGGTGAAGTCTGGAGGGTGAATCAGAAGAAGCAGAAGAAGGAGAAGGAGAAGGTGAAGTCTGGAGGGTGAAGCAGAAGAAGCAGAAGAAGGAGAAGGAGAAGGTGAAGACTGGAGGGTGAATCAGAAGAAGTAGAAGAAGCAGAAGGAGAAGGTGAAGTCTGGAGGGTGAATCAGAAGAAGGAGAAGAAGGAGAAGGAGATGGTGAAGTCTGGAGGGTGAATCAGAAGAAGCAGAAGAAGGAGAAGGAGAAGGTGAAGTCTGGAGGGTGAATCAGAAGAAGCAGAAGAAGGAGAAGGAGAAGGTGAAGACTGGAGGGTGAATCAGAAGAAGTAGAAGAAGGAGAAGGAGAACATGAAGTCTGGAGGGTGAATCAGAAGAAGTAGAAGAAGGAGAAGGAGAAGGTGAGGTCTGGAGGGTGAATCAGAAGAAGCAGAAGAAGGAGAAGGAGAAGGTGAAGTTAGGAGGGTGAATCAGAAGAAGCAGAAGAAGGAGAAGGAGAAGGTGAAGTCAAGGGGGTGAAGCAGAAGAAGTAGAAGAAGGAGAAGGAGAAGGTGAATTCAGGAAGGTGAAGCAGAAGAAGCAGAAGAAGGAGAAGGAGAAGGTGAAGTCTGGCGGGCGCAGCAGAAGAAGCAGAAGAAGGAGAAGGAGAAGGTGAAGTCTGGAGGGTGAAGCAGAAGAAGCAGAAGAAGGAGAAGGAGAAGGTGAAGTCTGGAGGGTGAATCAGAAGAAGTAGAAGAAGGAGAAGGAGAAGGTGAAGTCAGGAGGGTGAAGCAGAAGAAGCAGAAGAAGGAGAAGGAGAAGGTGAAGTCTGGAGGGTGAAGCAGAAGAAGCAGAAGAAGGAGAAGGAGAAAGTGAAGTCTGGAGGGTGAAGCAGAAGAAGTAGAAGAAGGAGAAGTTGAAGGTGAAGTCTGGAGGGTGAAGCAGAAGAAGCAGAAGAAGGAGAAGGAGAAGGTGAAGTCTGGAGGGTGAATCAGAAGGAGTAGAAGAAGGAGAAGCAGAAGGTGAAGTCAGGAGGGTGAAGCAGAAGAAGCAGAAGAAGGAGAAGGAGAAGGTGAAGTCTGGAGGGTGAAGCAGAAGAAGCAGAAGAAGGAGAAGGAGAAGGTGAAGTCTGGAGGGTGAAGCAGAAGAAGCAGAAGAAGGAGAAGGAGAAGGTGAAGTCAGGAGGGTGAATCAGAAGAAGTAGAAGAAGGAGAAGGAGAAGGTGAAGTCTGGAGGGTGCATCAGAAGAAGGAGAAGAAGGAGAAGGAGAAGGTGAATTCTGGAGGGTGAATCAGAAGAAGTAGAAGAAGGAGAAGGAGAAGGTGTAGTCTGGAGGGTGAATCAGAAGAAGTAGAAGAAGGAGAAGGAGAAGGTGTAGTCTGGAGGGTGAATCAGAAGAAGTAGGCGAAGGAGAAGGAGAAGGTGAAGTCTGGAGGGTGAATCAGAAAAAGCAGAAGAAGGGGAAGGAGAAGGTGAAGTCTGGAGGGTGAATCAGAAGAAGTAGAAGAAGGAGAAGGAGAAGGTGAAGTCTGGAGGGTGAATCAGAAGAAGCAGAAGAAGGAGAAGGAGAAGGTGTAGTCTGGAGGGTGAATCTGAAGAAGCAGAAGAAGGAGAAGGAGAAGCTGAAGTCTGGAGGGTGAATCAGAAGAAGCAGAAGAAGGAGAAGGAGAAGGTGAAGTCTGGAGGGTGAATCAGAAGAAGCAGAAGAAGTAGAAGGAGAAGGTGAAGTCTGGAGGGTGAATCAGAAGAAGTAGAAGAAGGAGAAGGAGAAGGTGAAGTCTGGAGGGTGAATCAGAAGAAGCAGAAGAAGGAGAAGAAGAAGGTGACGTCAGGAGGGTGAATCAGAAGAAGCAGAAGAAGGAGAAGGAGAAGATGAAGTCTGGAGGGTGAATCAGAAGAAGTAGAAGAAGGCGAAGGAGAAGGTGAGGTCTGGAGGGTGAATCAGAAGAAGCAGAAGAAGGAGAAGGTGAAGTCTGGAGGGTGAATCAGAAGAAGCAGAAGAAGGAGAAGGAGAAGGTGAAGTCTGGAGGGTGAATCAGAAGAAGTAGAAGAAGGAGAAGGAGAAGGTGAAGTCTGGAGGGTGAAGCAGAAGAAGCAGAAGAAGGAGAAGGAGAAGGTGAAGACTGGAGGGTGAATCAGAAGAAGTAGAAGAAGCAGAAGGAGAAGGTGAAGTCTGGAGGGTGAATCAGAAGAAGGAAAAGAAGGAGAAGGAGATGGTGAGGTCTGGAGGGTGAATCAGAAGAAGCAGAAGAAGGAGAAGGAGAAGGTGAAGTCTGGAGGGTGAATCAGAAGAAGCAGAAGAAGGAGAAGGAGAAGGTGAAGACTGGAGGGTGAATCAGAAGAAGTAGAAGAAGGAGAAGGAGAAGATGAAGTCTGGAGGGTGAATCAGAAGAAGTAGAAGAAGGAGAAGGAGAAGGTGAGGTCTGGAGGGTGAATCAGAAGAAGCAGAAGAAGGAGAAGGAGAAGGTGAAGTCAGGAGGGTGAATCAGAAGAAGCAGAAGAAGGAGAAGGAGAAGGTGAAGTTAGGAGGGTGAATCAGAAGAAGCAGAAGAAGGAGAAGGAGAAGTTGAAGTCAAGGGGGTGAAGCAGAAGAAGTAGAAGAAGGAGAAGAAGAAGGTGAATTCAGGAAGGTGAAGCAGAAGAAGCAGAAGAAGAAGAAGGAGAAGGTGAAGTCTGGCGGGCGCAGCAGAAGACGCAGAAGAAGGAGAAGGAGAAGGTGAAGTCTGGAGGGTGAAGCAGAAGAAGCAGAAGAAGGAGAAGGAGAAGGTGAAGTCAGGAGGGTGAATCAGAAGAAGTAGAAGAAGGAGAAGGAGAAGGTGAAGTCTGGAGGGTGAATCAGAAGAAGGAGAAGAAGGAGAAGGAGAAGGTGAATTCTGGAGGGTGAATCAGAAGAAGTAGAAGAAGGAGAAGGAGAAGGTGTAGTCTGGAGGGTGAATCAGAAGAAGTAGAAGAAGGAGAAGGAGAAGGTGTAGTCTGGAGGGTGAATCAGAAGAAGTAGACGAAGGAGAAGGAGAAGGTGAAGTCTGGAGGGTGAATCAGAAAAAGCAGAAGAAGGGGAAGGAGAAGTTGAAGTCTGGAGGGTGAATCAGAAGAAGTAGAAGAAGGAGAAGGAGAAGGTGAAGTATGGAGGGTGAATCAGAAGAAGCAGAAGAAGGAGAAGGAGAAGGTGAAGTCTGGAGGGTGAATCTGAAGAAGCAGAAGAAGGAGAAGGAGAAGGTGAAGTCTGGAGGGTGAATCAGAAGAAGCAGAAGAAGGAGAAGGAGAAGGTGAAGTCTGGAGGGTGAATCAGAAGAAGCAGAAGAAGTAGAAGGAGAAGGTGAAGTCTGGAGGGTGAATCAGAAGAAGTAGAAGAAGGAGAAGGAGAAGGTGAAGTCTGGAGGGTGAATCAGAAGAAGCAGAAGAAGGAGAAGAAGAAGGTGAAGTCAGGAGGGTGAATCAGAAGAAGCAGAAGAAGGAGAAGGAGAAGGTGAAGTCTGGAGGGTGAATCAGAAGAAGCAGAAGAAGGAGAAGGAGAAGGTGAAGACTGGAGGGTGAATCAGAAGAAGTAGAAGAGGCAGAAGGAGAAGGTGAAGTCTGGAGGGTGAATCAGAAGAAGTAGAAGAAGGAGAAGGAGATGGTGAGGTCTGGAGGGTGAATCAGAAGAAGCAGAAGAAGGAGAAGGAGAAGGTGAAGTCTGGAGGGTGAATCAGAAGAAGCAGAAGAAGGAGAAGGAGAAGATGAAGTCTGGAGGGTGAATCAGAAGAAGTAGAAGAAGGAGAAGGAGAAGGTGAGGTCTGGAGGGTGAATCAGAAGAAGCAGAAGAAGGAGAAGGAGAAGGTGAAGTCTGGAGGGTGAATCAGAAGAAGCAGAAGAAGGAGAAGGAGAAGGTGAAGTCTGGTGGGTGAATCAGAAGAAGCAGAAGAAGGAGAAGGAGAAGGTGAAGTCAAGAGGGTGAATCAGAAGAAGCAGAAGAAGGAGAAGGCGAAGGTGAAGTTAGGAGGGTGAATCAGAAGAAGCAGAAGAAGGAGAAGGAGAAGGTGAAGTCAGGGGGGTGAAGCAGAAGAAGTAGAAGAAGGAGAAGGAGAAGGTGAAGTCTGGCGGGCGCAGCAGAAGAAGCAGAAGAAGGAGAAGGAGAAGGTGAAGTCTGGAGGGTGAAGCAGAAGAAGCAGAAGAAGGAGAAGGAGAAGGTGAAGTCTGGAGGGTGAATCAGAAGAAGTAGAAGAAGGAGAAGGAGAAGGAGAAGTCAGGAGGGAGAAGCAGAAGAAGCAGAAG